>NW_027185809.1:5020803-5055030 GCF_028583685.1 Petaurus breviceps papuanus
TCTCTCTCTCTCTCTCTCTCTCTCTCTCTCTCTCTCTCTCTCTCACTCACTCACTTTCTCTCTCTCTGTCACACACACACACATACACACACACAGAGTCCCAACAGTTTGCCTACCAGAACCAACCACACATCCATGCACGCTTCAGTCTCTCCAAAGCATTTCATGCCATGTCACCATGACTCTTCCAAAATCAAGTTCCTCAGAACCTCCCCATGGCACCATTAAAAGTACTACTGAAATGTGCCATTCCCTACTACCATTATAGTCCCTGAGATCAATAGGAAGACAGGAAGGGAAGAGATAAACGTGAACTGAAGGGAGTGCCGCAGGTGAAAGCAAATTAAAGTAAGGCTCCCTGGATAAGCTAGGACTTGTTCCGATGGGGCCTAACAGATGGGTCAAAACTGAATAGGCCAGGAGGAAGCAGAGAGCATTCTAGAACAAGGGATCCAAGTGAGTAAAGGTGCAGAAGCTAGAGTAAAACTGATATGGGGAGAGAAAGGGAAGCGCAGTTGGTGGAGAGAATGGAAGATAAAGCTGGATGGTAATTTAGGGGCCAGGGCAGGGAAAGTATTTACCCTAAGTACTCAACACTTAAGTTTAAGCCCCCAAAATAGTGCTAGGGGCTAATAGAGGAGTTATCCAGATGGGTATACACTGTCCAAATGATAGTTTAGTGGTTCAAATCAACATTGCATTTTGCTGACAGATACAACTTAGGTTGACCAAATTTCTGCTCAGACTGAATTTTTACTGTATTTTCAAGAGATTAAAAAAAATCACTGAAAAATATTTACAATGGAAATGCTGACAAACTTATTCCTGCAGCTGCCTGAATGACAGGACTACCATGACAGAAAACTATTAATTGGCCTCAGTATCCTCTTCGATGGTCCAGATCTTGAAAATCTCAGATAACCTTACTGTCATTGGCTGTGACTCAGTGCCCAGGAGGCTGCATATTTCATTATGTGAAAGGGCAAGTGTTAGGCAGCTTGACTATCGATCTGGAGATTAAAAATATTCTAATAACCTGAGACTCATGCCAGTAACTCTTAGTGTAAAATACCCTTTAACTTGAGCATTAGGCCTTTGGCTAATTAAGTTAAATTAATTTATGAGTAGCTTTTAAAGGTCGGCCCCCTGGTGATTCAACAGCCTGGTATATTCGCTTCTCCCCAATACGATGAACACGAGAATGCCAAAAGAAACATGTCGGTCTGGCCTAATCCTCATCTCTCTAACCAAACTGACACCGCACGATGTATGACAGCTCATAAACCTCTGCCAAAGAATTCGCCCAAATGAGCAGATGAGGCAGTGCTCAGAAAGTGTGTTAGCCAGAAGTCCACCCAGGAGTTTGGCGGTTCTCTCACCAGACTCCCACAAGCCTCTGTATGTCCCTGTACACTGGTCTTCTGAGGTGCTGCTGTCACAGGACACTTCCCACCGAGGAAGGCCTTCTCCCATCCCTTCTCTCCCTTGACCTCTTTTGGGCCAATATCAGCTTCAACACTCCTTTCTAGGTTAGGCTATAGTACAGTGGGAAGATACTGGCTTTGGAGTCAGAGGGACAGATCTGAATCCTGGCTCTATGCTGTTTATTGCCAGAATGACCTTAGGCAAGTCACTTAACCTCTGCGCTCTCCCCTCCCCCCCACGCTCATGTTTCTTCATCTTTAAAATAAGGGAGGTTGGAGTCAATGAACTCGAAGGCCCCCTCTAGGCCCCTTCTAGTTCTAAGACTGATCCTATTGTTCATTCTTCTTCAGCCTCACAATAGAGGGAGGAAAAGGGCAGGGGGTTAAAGGAAAAGGGGCTTCAACATTGTCTAGTCTGTTCCTTTCCGCTACCCCCTTTTTACAGGTGAAGAAAATGAGACTTTCAGAAGCTGAGAACCTGAAGGACAAAAGAAATGCCTTAAGGTAGAAAAGGAGAGGGAAGACGGGGGAAAAGCAGGGGATATGTGACCCGGTGTTATGTTGTCATTGTTAAAAGGCAAAGAAAGCTAGAGAGAGCAGTGGGCAGAACACTGACCTGGACACTGACAAGGCTGAATTCTTGCATTGACACTCACTGTCTGACCTCTGTCTGGCTCCTTTCTTTCTCTGAAGTTAATTTGTATGGGCTCCACCTGGGATTTCAATGGTGCTGGGATTTCTAAGTGAAGAAGCTCCTTCTATAGAAAACTGTTCTGTAGCTTTGTCTTAGAGAGTTGTCTGAAAAGGTAAGTTAAGTCATTAAATAAAATTGCCCAGAGTCATGCAACCAGTAAGTGTTAGAGGCGAGACTCGAATCCAGCTCTTCTCATGCTCTCAGGCCAGCTCTCTATCCAACACTCCAGGCTGCCTCTTATCTAGATTCTGATACATTGTGTATTTCTTTCTTTATCCATGTCCAAGTTGGGACCCCCAATAAAATGTGCTCTTGAAGGCAAGGATTACCTCAGTTTTGTCTCTACCATCCCTCCTTTCTGCCCCCCTTCCCTCCACTTCAAGCACCATGCCTGGGATATAGTAGGCACTTAATAAATCATTATTTAATTGAATTAAGTTGAATAAGTCTATGATCAGTGATTTACAATGTTCATTCTACAGAAAAACAAAAAGACCCCAGAGGAAGATAAAATTGACTTTTTCTAGCAAGAACATGGATTTTTTTTTTTTTAATTCTACCAGGATGCTGGTGGGTACATTGCACAAATGCAGCCCTGTCCTATAGCCAGCCCAGACTTAAGAGGATGATTAAGATCCTATGCATTCCCATCCCTGTAGTCTCTTCTTTCTGTCCCAGATGCTTTCTGTCATCTCTGCAGCCTCCGAGTTGCTGGAGGCATCAGCACAGTGTGAGGCAGGGAATAGGGGAGGAAAGCATGCATGCCGCTGGGGACCTGAGCCAGGCTAATTCTACTTAAGCCCCCATTAAATTTACTCCTTCTCTGTAAGCATTTCCATTGTAAATAGTGATTCCCTGCCATAGAAATACACTACAGGAATCTCCTGATGGCGTAAAATTAAGCCCGGCTCCTGTTCTCTATCCACATAGCACATATCTGTAGTTTCATAATCTTCCACACTGAAAGGGATTTCGCAAACATTAAAGGCGAATATTGCCAGAGAAATCCTGCAGAGACCTGGGTTAAGGCTGCCTTAATCACGGGGACTGGTAAGGCCAGGCTCCTGCCTCTCCCCAATACCAAACATCTTCTATCTCCAAATTACAGATGAAATTGAGATTTTCCTTTACCACCGTCCCCTCCCCTCCTCCCGCCCCAGGCCAGCCAGAAAAAATAAATCAGCGTCACTTGCTAGGATTTCCAAGCACCTTCTGGTCTCCAACCTTTTCTCTTATCAAATGGTCATTAAGCCTGAACCTCCCTCAACACACACACACACACACACACACACACACACACACACACACACACACACACACACACACACACGAGGATCTCCAGGGGAAAACCAAACATTAGAAAGGTTCTTCTAAAGGTAGTACATCTGACAGGATTTTAAACCAAGTGTATTTGACACCTTCCTACCTCCCTCCCCCCCACACACACACATAGCTCAGGTCTCCTTCCCAACTGCTCTGCAGTGCTGAGTATGTTGTGAACCACTCCTTTCAATTCCAAGTGGAGATGCCACAGGGTTCAGTTAAAGTAAGAGCCATCACAAAATGAAAAATGAGCTCTAAAGATTTGATAAGCTGCTCTGCAAAAGGACACACACACACACACACACACACACACACACACACACTTGCAGGTTTCTAAGTCTTCTCTTATCCACAATGAACATCCCAGTTCTTTTGATTGATTCCTTGTATGGTTGACCTGTTTGGAACATTCTCCAGCTTGTCAATCTTAATGTGGCATCTTGCCCTACACACAGTGGCCCAGATGGCATCTGACCAAGGCAGAAAGTATCTGAACTATCATTTCACTCAATTTATACACTATTCCTTCCTCCTCTCCCCCCTTTCTCCCCTACATGGTATATAAGCCATGAAATCAAAAAGTTAAACAGTATAGACATGCTAGTCACTTTGTTTACACAATTCCAAATTGCTTCCCTAAATGTTTATACTAATTCACAGCTCCACAAATAATGCACCCAGTGTGCCTATGTTCCCACAACCCCACCAGCACTGGCTGTTACAATCTTATCATCTTGGCCATTTTAAGTGAAAAATTTTTGCAGTGAAACTTTAGGCTTAATTTGCAGTTCTCTTACTATTGGTGATTCAGAACATTCTTTCATACTGTTGTTAGTAGCTTGCAATTCCTCTGAAAAAAATGTTTTGTTTACATCCTTTGAACAGATTCCTCCCCACCTCAGTTACACGGTGATCATTATATCAATCACCCACAATTGCAGTGCTTCCATCTTCATGAACCTTCCGTCTTCATATTACCTTTATCTGATCATAATTGGTTGTCATTCCTCCTCTCACTCTGCCTCACAATCTCTAATTCTGTTCTTGTTCTCACTGTAGCCTCCAGTCCCTCCTCTCCTCACTTATTTCCCAGGCCATCTCTCCTGCACTGGTCACATTTTCCTCCCTTCCCCATTTTTAACTCCTTGTTGAGTCAGTTGAACTTGATACTATCCTTTCCTCTTGAGTCCTTCACCCCTGATCCTATTACCAATCTTGCCCTTCCAAGCCTCAGTCTAGGATTACTCCTGCTATCCACTGTTTTCCCCCCTGTTTTCATGACACTGGAGAAAAACACTAAGCCATGATGAATGGATCCACGATGATCATATTATGTTAGTTTCGGGGGACCCTCACTGCAATAAGGCAATCCTTTTATACCTCGATCATTGAGTCACTATCCTATTCACCACAACAGCTTTCCCAAACATTTTCATCTACTCAACCCTCACTACCATGACTCAACTGCCTCCTCACCCTGGAATGTCCCTTCATGTGGGTGTTCCCCTTCTTCCATTGGTGGGTAGGAACTCCGAGAGACCTCCATTTTAGGGATAGGCCCCAGCCACCGTGCCCCATTCTCCTCCTAGCTGGGCTTCCATCTCTTTAAACACTATCACATTTGTGAGGAGACAGAGACCAGCACGGAGAAGTAGTTGTAACGGCTGAAGAGGCTCTCTGGAGAAGTAGTCTGCTTCTTTACCGCTGTCGAATCGGGGAGGTGGAGATTTAGAATCCAACCTTTTCTCCCTCTCCCCACCGGGGCAGCAAGGCGAACCCCATCGCTACTCACTGGAGCTCAGCTTTGATTTTTAACCTCCCCTCCCTGCCCTTCCAAAATACACACACTCCCATCCAAAAGCCTGATTTTATAAAGAAATTTTAAACATAATGTTGTAACTTGGCGCACACTGCAGCAAACTTTGAGATTTTTTTTGATCTTCAGCTACACTTGTGGCTGTTTGACCCTTGCCATCAAACACCATGGCCAGCAATGTCACCAACAAGACTGACCCCCGTTCCATGAACTCTTGTGTCTTTATTGGGAATCTCAACACTCTGGTTATTAAGAAGACTGATGTTGAAGCCATCTTCTCGAAGTATGGGAAGATCGTGGGCTGCTCTGTTCATAAAGGCTTTGCCTTTGTTCATTATGTTAATGAGCGAAATGCCCATGCTGCTGTGGCAGGAGAGGATGGCAGAATGATTGCTGGCCAGGTACTAGATATTAATCTGGCTGCAGAGCCAAGAGTGAACCAAGGAAAAAGGATGTGTGAAGCGTTCTGCAGCGGAGATGTACGGGTCAGTACCAGAACAGCTTCTCCTTCCCCTCTACTCAACACTTCCTTTGACCTGGATTATGATTTTCAACGAGATTATGATGACAGGATGTACAGTTACCCAGCGCGTGTACCACCTCCTCCTCCCATTGCTCATGCAGTGGTGCCCTCCAAATGCCAGCGTGTATCAGGAAACACTTTCCTCAGAGGCAAAAGTGGCTTTAATTCCAAGAGTGGGCAACGGGGCTCTCCATCCAAATCTGGCAAATTGGAAGGTGATGATCTTCAGACAATTAAGGAGTTGACACAGATTAAACAGAAAGTGGATTCTTTATTGGATAACCTGGAAAAAAATGAGAAAGAACAAATCCAACAAACAGTAGAGATGAAGAATGATAAGTCAGAACAGGAGCAAAGCAGCAGCTCCCTGAAGAAAGATGAGACTAATGTGAAGATGGAGTCTGAGGGGGGTACAGATGACTCTGCCAAGGAGGGGGGGCCTACTGGATGATGATGATCATGAAGATGGGGGATGACCCACTTGATGACCAGTTGATCAAGGATAATGAAAAAGAAGCTGAAGAAGGTGAGGATGACAGAGACAGCGCCAATGGTGAGGACAACTCTGAAGCACATACTGGGGGTTTCGAACTCTCCTCCCACTATTTCTTTACCTAGGGGCTTGTCTTTGATCAAACTTCTCCCCAAATCCTCTCCCTTAGTATCTTCCAACACATGTTCACTGTTGTACCCAACTTTATCCTTCCCATGTTCATTAATTCTGCCCTGCGCCTCGTCCCTTTGCCACTTCCTTCAGTTCTCCTGGTAGTTATATTAAGTCTCCTGCAATTTTGCTCTTTTAATTTTGATACCTCTGTATGACTTAAAAATAAAAAAGGATGTATGGTTTTTATCAGCTGTCTCCGAAGGAATCTCTTGTTATGCAGGGAGTAAGCACAGTTGTTCAACTCAAACATGAGCCTGGCAGCTACTTCCAAGAGTGAAAAGGCAATCTCATTTAATTCAGTTCCCTGGACTTGAGAACTTTGAGCGTCTTCTCCTCTATGTAGGATCACCGTGTGGGGCTACAAAAATGTAGCAACAATTTTGGTTTTTTGTGAATGACAGTTGTCAGAAATGCATAAAGAGGTACATTCAGAAGAGGATTTAGTGTGTGCTTATATTTTTTTTAAACAGACTTTGTTTTCTAAAGTTGATATTGTGGGTTATTCATGTGAAGCAGCCTGATGTTTAGAACTTTTTTCTCAAAATAAAAAATATATATATTAAACCAGGAAAAAAAATAAAATAAAAAATAAACACTATCACATCATGGTCTACCCTACAGTCTCCTGGCTTTGCACATTCTACCTGCAGGGGAAGGAGAGAACCACCATTTCACTGACTGTCCTTACTGGTCTCCTCACCTAAGGCCTTGAGAGGAGTCCATACTGAGGCCAAACCCTTAGAAATGCTGATAAACTATCTAAAGTCATTCTACAATGAACTCCTATCCAGTCATACCCTCCCTATCCCAGGGATGCTGCATTCCTGAATACATTATTTAAATGCTATTCTCCATCTACCACTGCCCGCTCCCTTAATCCTATCCCCCTCAACCTTCCCCAATTCTCCAGTGTCTCATTCCAAAGCTACCATTCCTTCCACCATGTTCTCTGGAATGCCTGCTTGCTTTCATCTTATTTTTCCCCCTTTCCTTTTCTTCTCTTGGTTCTCACTGAGATCCAATTCTCCCCTGATGACATAGACTTCCTGACCTCCCTTTTCCGGCAGTTCTTGTACCTTCACTCATTCTCCTTGACTCACTTGTAAATGTAGAACTGCAATACTTTTTGTTCTTCATTGCCAAATCTAATCTCTCCCTCTACCAGCATCACTCAGTAATTTCTACTCCTTTGGGGTTCACAAAATCCATACATATCAACCAATCAAAATTCTAGTAGCAATTGTCTCCAAACAATCCCCTTCTATCCTAAATGAATTCAGTGCCTGGCTCCCAATCTTTCCTTCCTTCTCAACTCTTGCCCTCATTCTAGGGTACTTCAAAATACACATTGATGCTGTCTCAAATGCTTTAACCTTGCACTTCCTCAGCCTACTCATGTCCATTGACTTGTTCCCCCATCCCCACCTTCGCTACACATAGAGATGGTCATCCCTTTGATTTTGCCGTCACCCTCAAAGTGTTCCAGGAACTCTGAAATTCCCTTACCTGATCACAATCTCCTGTCCTTCTGCCTCTCGCTTAACATTGCAACTCCAAACCATGTTCTTTGTCCTCACTGTGAACTCTAATCCTTCAACCCCTCAGTTCATTTACGATACATCATGACTATTCTAACTACACTTACCTTCCTTCCCCATCTTAACTTCTTGGATGCTACACTGCCTTCTTCTCTTAAGTCCTTTGCATCCTTATACTGTCACTGATCGTTCCCTGTCAAGCCGCAGTCTTGGATGACTCCCCCCAGAAGGATTGCTGCCTTCTGTCCTACTCATGCTACTGAACAAAGTTGAAGGAAATCATGAAATTGTGTTGAACGGATCCGCTACAAATTTATATTGTATAACCTTGACTCAAATTCACTGTCCTATCAGCCAAAGTGACTTTTCCAATCTTTTCATCCCCCTTCAAAATCCTATAACTCTTCTGTTCCCTGCCCTCTCAAATGAGAATCTTGCTACATATTTCACTGAAAAAAAAATTGAGGCTATTCACTGAGAACACCCTTTTCTCCCTTTCTCTTAATCTTCCATCACTCAGATGCTTTCTGCCACTATCTCCTCCTTCACCCTTATATCACATGAAGAGTTTGCCCTTCTTATGCCAAAATAAAACTCACTACATGCAGAAATAATGCCATTCCATCACATTTTCTCCAGATGATTGCTCTAATTTTTCCTAACTCCAGGACATTCAAAGTAACAAAATGGTCATCTTAAAGAGCGGGCATGATCATATCACATTATTCAATAAAATCAAGTGGCTCCCGATTACCTCCAGGATCAAACATACAAAAATACAAGATACTTAATCTCCCAACTCCATGTGTTTTCACTGACTGTCCCCCAAGTCTGGAATTGTCTCTCCTCATTTCTATCTCATGGCTTTCTTTCAAGTCTCAGCTAAAAAAACCTAATGTCTGCAAGAAGCATTCCATTCTTATACTTAAAGTTTGTTTCTGCAGAACTTTTTTAGTTTCATGGTATCAAATATATCTATTTTATCTTTTGTAATTACTTCTATAATTTATTTGGTTAAAATTTTTAGTTTCATATAATCAGAGTTATCACTTTTAAGTTTTATAATTCACTCTTGCCTGTGTTTGGCTAAGAACGCATCTCCTACTCATAATTGTGAGAGGTATAAGATATTCTTCTCTTTGAGCTTTTTATGGTATGATCTTTAATATTGAGATTATGTATCCATTTCAAATTTATTATAAAATATGGTATAAGATGTTGATTTTAAGCTTAAATTCTGTCAGATAGCTTTCTAGTTTTCTCAGCATTTTTTATCAAATCGGGATTTCTTTCCTAAGTCATTTATGTTTTCCAGTTTATTAAACATTGTGCCCATTTTTTCTGATTCTCTTGCCTGGTGTATTCCACTGATCTAGCTTTACATTTTTTTTTAAACCAAGGACAAATGGTTTCATTGCTTCGGTAGTTTGAGATCTAGAAGGTCTGGTCCTCCTTCACTCCTACCTTTTTTCATTATTTCTCTTGATATTCTAGACATTTTATTTCTTTTGTTCAGAGTCCTTTAAAGTATCCCTTTGATAACTTGATTGGTGAAAACTGTAAATTAGCTTTGGTAGCATTGTCATTGCTTTTATATTAGCATCACTTAGCAAAGAGGAGTGAATGTTCTTGCAATATTCCAGTTCTTTTTTTAAAAATACTTTATAATCAAATCAATGTCAGTCTTTTGTATATTTCAGTAGCATGGTCCCCAAATGTTGTATGCATTTTTATTTATCTGGATTAGGTTTACCTTTTCATGTATAAATCCAACTTGGCCACAATAAATGATCTCTTAGATGAATTGCTGTAGTCTGTTGGACAAGAATTTATTCAAGATTTTTGAGTTGATGTTTATTAATTAGACTAGCTTATAGTTTTCCTTCTGTGATTTAACCTTCCCTGATTGAATTATTAGGAGAATAGTTGACTGAAAAGGAATGTGATAGAGTGCTTTATTTATCTAATTTTGAAAATAATTTCTGGAAATTTTGTGCTAATTTGTTCTTAAAAGTTTGATAGAATTCTCATGTAAATTCATTAGGACCCGGAGTTTGGTTTTGGGGTTTTTTTTTTCCTCCTTTTGTAATTACTTTACAATTAGTTTTATTTCCTTTTCTGATGTTAGATTATTTAAGATCTCTATTTGATCTATTGAGACTATGTGTATTTTGCATTTTTGGAAAGCATTCCTTTGTTTCTTTTGCATTGTCACTTTTGTTAGCATGTAACTTTGCATGGTATGTTTGGATTATTCCTTTTATTTTTACTGGTTTTGGTGTAATTTCAGGTTGTTCATCTACTATTTGAATGGCTTGATATTCTGTCTGCTTTTTAAAATCAGGTTGGCTCATTTTTGTAATTTTTTTCAAAGAATCAGCTTTTAGTTCTATTTAACATTTTTAGTCTTTTTAGTTTCCAGTTTACCCGTTTCTCCTCTCATTTTCTTTATCTCCTCTCTTGTGCTTATTTGGGGTTTGTTTATTTGCTGGCTTTCTAATTTTTAAAACTTCATATCCTTTTCTATTGTGTTAATATATTTTAGGTATACAGTTTTCCCCCTGAGGACTGCTTTAGCTGCATCCCGGACATTTTGCTATGTTGTCTCATCATTACTCTGTTTCATATGGTTATTAGTTGTTTTTAGGATTTATTTTTACCCACTTGTTATTTAGAATTTCTTTGTTAAATATCCATTTGGGTATGTGTCTTCTATTTGTATTACCTGAACTAATTTCTAATTTTATTGCAGTGTGGTCTGTAAAGGACATGCTCACTACAGCTTTTTTATATCTCTGTCTCTAAACTATTCTCAATTTTTATAAATGTTCTATGTCCTGCTGAGAAATATGCACATTATTTGACAGACCCATTGAGAAAAAGCCATGAACATTTTAGCTCTAGTTTCTTCAGACACTTGTTCAATTCCATATTTTCCCTTTGGTGTATCTTGTTAGATTCATCCAAAATTGAAATGGGGCATTAAAAGTTCTTGCTATTACTGTATTACTACTGTACATGTCTTTTTAAAATTCTAGTTAGTTTTTTCTTTTTTGAATTTCAATGCTAGGGAATTTGGAGATATGTTTAATATTAATATTGATTTTTCATTTATGGTTCTTTTCAGTATAGTGTAACTTCTTTGATTATTTCTTTATTCCATTGGCATGATTACAGCTCCTACACTTTTAATTCATCTGATGCAGAATAAATTTTGTTCCTCACCCTCATTTTTATTCCACGTACATTTTTACTTTTTAGGTGAATTTCTTGTAAGCAACATATTTTCAGGTTTTGTTTTCTTAGCCATCTCTCATTTTATTGGATTCTTTAATCCATTCACATTTAAGAATATGAGGGGTTTTGTATTTTCCTCAATTTATCTCTAATGTTTTTTTTTCTCAATTAGGATTATTTTTGTGATAGCAATATTTTGTCTCCACTTATTTTGTTTAATTTTCACAGGTTCTCTTCTTCTCCCCTTCCTGTTTTGCACCCTTTCCCCTGGTTTTGGAATCATATAAACTTATTAATCTTTTTCTTTATTCCTTTCTTCCAAATATCTAATTCAACCCCTCTTTTTCTCTCAACTAAAGAAAGTAAAATGTCCCCCTTCTTTCCCTCCCTTCTCTCTTCTTTTTTCTTTAGTTTTTTCCCTTAATTTTCTGTGCTTTTTCTAAAAAGGATTTCTTTCCCTTCTCCTATTCATTAATTCACTTCCCTTTCTATCTAGTCTAGATATTTATTCTTTGATTCATGGTTTTTGACCTTACATTTTCCTTCCTTAGTGTCCACATTCCTTATAAAATTGGAGTTCCTAAGGATTCTTGAGGTCGGTCTTAATTTTTTTTCTTTGTTATTTGCCTGGAGATGTTGTCCTGTCCCTCCCTTTGTCTGTTATTCACTCTTAGATGTGAACTCTTCCTGTAGAAGAAAGAAGTATTGCATGGTATAAAATTTTCTTGTTTCTCTGATTGTGTGGCTTAATGCACCCCTAATTTCTCCATGATCATTTTTCCTCATTTTACATGAAATCTCTCTGGGCAAATGATCTCCTATCTTTCTTGATATAAGTTATGCTCAGGAGGTCTTATTCTGTTTCTCCTGAGGTGGAATGCTGTCAATGGAGAAACACTCTTTCAGAGATAGTGATCTTTCCAAGCACCAAGTCCCTGCAAAGAATACCAACTAAGGTCCCCATCTCCTGTTACATAATATCTCTCCCTCTCCACTGGGCAAAGAGTTTTTGTTCAGTAGGACACTCTATTACCACCAAATTGAAATTTCTACCTTTCTTCCCCCAGTAAATCTCTTCCTTCTTCACCTCAGTCATTTTCCAATATCATCTCTTCTTCCTGAGATGTCTTCCTCGGAGACTTCATTCTTTGCTATTGATTTAATTAGGGCACACATTCCTCTCACTGATTTTATGTGCACCCTCATTCTGTAGTTTAGTTCTACAAAAACCACAGATTGACCTGTAGGAAAGGTATTGACCGGTTTAGTACATGGTGCTTCAGATATTTTCCTTCCATCTTTTCTATTTAAGTTCTTCTTTTAGCCTTGTCTTCTTATTTACTTTTAGAAAGAAATCTCTTAATATGTTGCTATATTGTTATTAACTACATAGGTATATTTATTTTTCTAGCAATTTATTTTGTTACTTTTGCCTTCCTTGATTGCTGTATTTGTTTATTTATGCTTCTTTTGTCTGGGATGTTTGTCAAGTAAATAATCTGTTCATATCTACCTTTTTATAAAAAACATTTCAAATGCCTTTCTTTTATTGAACCTTCGCCTTTTTTTGCATTAAGATTAGACTCAGGTTTGCAGGATATGTGACATTGGGTTGCATCTTGAATTCTTTTGCTCTTAGGAATACCTTATCCCATTCTTTTCTGTGACTTCTGTTGAATACAGAACAGTCTGGTATCATTCAAATTTCTTTTCTTTTATATATGAAGTTCTTTGCTCGGTTGTTTGCAAAATATGTTGTTTGCCATCAGAATTGTTGAATTTAACAGCTGTGTGTCTTCGAATTTGCAAACAGAGATTTTTTCTGAAAGCAATCTATAAATTCTTTTTGTGGTACTTTGTTTTCAGTGTTCAGAAAGTCTGCAAAGTTTGTTGGTGTTATTTGACTTCCTATATTGTGGTATTCGGGTTTTTTTATTTGTCATGTTCCTCTGATAGATTTGTGATTCTTAAGTTGTCTTTACATATTCTGTCTTCAAGATCAATTTCTTGTGTAGATATTGTTGGTGCTTTTGGCATTTTTGCTCCTCTCCTTCCAGATTGTCCTTCACTTCTGGGTATTTGGATTCACAATCAGTTGTTGTCTCTTTTGTTTCTTTGGAGAGATTTGCTACTGTGGATTTAAGTTTTCCTATTCTGCCAATTATTTCTGCTGTGCAGTTCATAAATTCCATTTTCATAATTATTATTTCTCTCTTAAAACATTTATGAACATCTTATTTTGGTTTCAACCTCTCTTGGGAATCCATAGGGTACTCTGTTTCATGAGGAAGTGATTCATTTTCTTTTGTTTCACAGTATTTATTCAAAGATGTTTGGCTTAATTTAAATATTTTGGAAGCCACCTTCCCTTCCATTATTAATATCTTCTTTATTGGTTATATGCTTGAGCTCAAAGGCTTTTTTTAACTCGGTTTTCTCACTCCTGAGATCTCTGGTAATTTCAGTCTTTTTTCTTTATATTTTCCTATTACTTTTTGACTCCTCCTTTAATGGTGGGTCCCCTAGTGCTGGACCTCAAAACTAGCTTAGGCTCCTTCCATGTGGGAATTCACTTTTCACCAGCCTCAATCCCTGCCCCAAATGATTTGGGGAAGGGGGGACAGAAGTGACCCCAGCTATATAGAAGACCCCTTCAGGGCTAATAGAGCTGCACCTACCCACACACTGGCACCCTGACCCAGTTCTTTCTAATCTTTAGTTCTCTAGATGAACACTGATGTAACTCAGTATGTGTATATGTGTATACAGCACTGCTTCAGGTAGAGCAAGCTTTAATTTACTTATGCCTTTACCTCCCCTACACAGCATTGAGTTCTGCTGGTCATCACCATAGAACAGTGGGGTAAGATTAGGGGCAGGAAAAGTGGTGCTGGTGGTAGATGCTTCGGTAGTAGTGAGGGCCCATTGTCCAACTCTGCCAGGGGACTAGCTTTCTTGACTATTAATTTATTGGTAGGATTCCAGGTATCTTAGCCTGTGGATAAAACAGTGAGAGTTAGAAGAAGTTGTGAAGATCAGAGAAAATGTCTAGTCCTCTATCTTGTTAGTCAGGTGACTAAGAAGGTGCCATAAAGTCGATTTTTTAAAATTCAAATGTTGATCTTTATGTTTATTCACTATTAAATTTCATCTGAAATGCCAGTATAAAAATTATAAGAAAAGATGAATTCACAGAAAATGAAGGAGAAATAAAGGAAATTATTCGTAACTATCTTGTCTGATTATATGCCAATAACATCAATAACCTAAATAAAATGGATGAATATATACAAACATTTAAAATGCCAGATTAGCATAATAGAAGATAGAATAATTAAATACAAAATTGAACAAATAAAAAATAAAATCCTGAAGGGAGAAAATCCTGGTGGTACTAGGTAGATTTACAAGTAGATTTACAATTACTACAGCATTATATGTGCCAGTCCCAAGAATCATTTGATCTTTTGACAATCCTCTGGTGTACTTTAGGTTTATCTCCATTCATACATTAAAGATGTTTACTTAGAACATTTCATTGAGGAATCAAAAGAATGTTCCATTTCCTCTGAAATCTGATTGCTTTGGGATTTTGTTCTTCTTTAACCAACAAGATCGATGCAAGTACTCATATTCTCATTTAGATTTACATGAGAGCAGCCTCCTAGGTTGAGTTTAAAATGATACTCCAATTGCCTCCAATGCCTTTCTTTGCTAGTTCTATCGCTCCCTTACTTTGGGAGTTCTGGATAAACTGGTGGGGCAAAAGAAATGAGATGCACATAAAAGGCAGCAAGCTCAATGTCTTTTCCCTTTATTTTAACTTTTTCTTCATTGTCTGACTCCTTCCCTTTTGGTTGTGGTTTCTCTTAAAGAGTGTCAACCTTCTCACAGGTTGGACTATTCATGGTTCATTAGCCTAGATCTCTGCCTTCAAGTTATTTCTAGGGGAACTGAACTGGTTCTACCTGGCTGCTAGGTGTTTTTCCCTCTGGTTTAGTAAAAACGTGGCCAGACATGTATATTCTGTCCCCATTGCCACTGTTCCTCATTTCTCTAGATGACTGACAGTACTGGGATATCGTGGCCAACCCAAATTTCTGTACCTGGATCCACGAGACACTGGGGGGAGGGAGGTTGCCATGTAGAGCTGAGTTCTGTCACAAGCAAAAAATACCATGACCCTCTGTTCTTCAGTTCTGTGGATGATTGGGACAGAGAGCAGCCATCCTACTATCACAGCCTGAACAAACTTCTGCCATTGGAATATCTTCAGCACTGAAAAGGATGGGAGATGGAATGTAGAGTTAAGTTCTGTTGTAAGTGCTTGGGCTGGCTTGTTCAATCCTACACAGTGGGTGGAGTGGGGTACGGTGAAGCAGGTGCTCAGTGGGAACATTCAAGGACAGGAATTAGTCTTTTCTGCTATAAGTTCATTGAGTTGTACCTTATTTGGGTTCTTGGTGTTCTGGATGTAATGAAGACAACTGAAATTGCTTTATCTCGTGCATAATTTCTATTTTGGAAAAATTTGAAAAGTCATGAGAATCAGAGAAAATCTCTAGTCCTCACTCTACCTTGGTCACATGACTGATTATCATTATGTCATGTATCTTCCAAATTGCTAATTATTTCATTAAGATGTCATTTATATTCAACAAAATCTTGTCAAATAAAAATATAAAATCTTGCAGGTAAGTATAAAGTAAGCATAAAGACCTTGTTGTATTACTTATTTTAATTTTTACAGAGGGTTCCATATAAAATAATAACAACTTTTTATAATTTATGTTTGGAGTTTTCGTAATCGTAGGTAGAATAAAATCTTGTATTTTATAATTACATAACGTAAATTTTAATTTGGAGGTTTGGGGAAAAAAGTTCTCATTGTAGTTATTGTAAACCATGAATAAATCTAAAAGAAAATTATAAGTAATACATTAAATTACCTTGAAGATTCACAACACATTTTTGTTGTTGTTGAAAGAGGTTCAAGGAACAAAGAGCACTGGAAACTACTAATCTAAGTGTTCTTGAGTTACAGGTGGGTCAAGGTGATCTGACAAATTCACAGGAACCCAAAGATCTAGAAATGTGTGGGTGGCCTAAGAGTAAAGAATTCTTTGTCCTAAGTGAAAAATCATGTCACTGAATTTCAGACTTCCAAACAGGATGGGAAAAAAAAAACCACTTCATTGATTTACTTCTTAAAATGCAAAGCATTGAACAAAAGGAATTTTCAGATGAGAATATTCTAAGTGTTGGTAAATAAATAAATGGATAGATGGGTGTATGAATATGGCCCAGTTTACCCAATATGACACTATACAGTGATTTTGCTGCAAAAAAAGATGTGGAAGCTCTTTTCAAGTGTCTGAAGGATTTTTATGTAGGGGAGAAATGTACCTCCAAACAAGAGCAAAACATGCTAGGCCTCAGAGAGGAAAATGAGGAGCAATGGATGGGATGTACAGAGGCAGATTTCCACTCAATGGAGGGGAAATTTTCTTAGTAGTTAGAGATATTGTAAAGTGAGATAAGTGCCTCTGAGAGTAGTGAGTAGTGACACTGCGGGTCCGTAAGTGAAGGACAAATAAGTGTTTCTCTCTAGTCTTTATTTAGTGGATATTCCTACTTAGGTGCAAGTTGGGCCAGAAGACTTCTGAGGTCCCTTCAAATACTAGTAACCTATGGAGAAAAGAAAGCAGTGTTCTGGGAGATGGTGTGATCATGTGGTCAGGGAATCCTCTGATCAATCCACCACACATTCAATAAGCATTTATTGAGGATCATATATTATTTAACATGCTATGAAGACAAAGGAAAAAATGAAACAATCCTTTCCCTCAGGGAACTTACATTGCATCTGGGAGACAACACATACATACATACATACATACATACATATGGATATACTATATATATGCAATGGTTACATATTATGCATATGTATATGTTTTATATATATACACACATATTCACACACATATAGGCATGTATAATTGTATATGTATATGTATGTGTATGCTTTAATAGCTAAAAACTGCACTGAGCCTTTTTTGTCCACATGGCCCACATCAGCCTATTTCACATAATCTCTCTCTCTCTCTCTGTCTGTCTCTGTCTCTCTCACACGTGCACACACACACACACACACACACACATACACACACACACACAGTCTCAAGTACATATACAAACTGTTGAAAATAGAACATAGACACCTTTCTTGTGGTCTGGTGGGAGCCCAAGGGGGGCTGATGCTAGGGGACCTGAGTAATCGATAAAAGCAGTGTCAAACCTGGCAAGGTAAACAAGATGCCCTGTAGGAGGAGAGTCAGGACAACGAGGAGGTTGTAAGTCATTGAGTAATGATGGGATAAGAAACCCTTAAACCTCATTTTTTTACCACGGTTTTCAGTACATGCTTCGCCCAAACTCCTCTCCGATAAAGCAGGATGAGTGAAACCAAGCCTGCTCTGTGAGCACTCAGCTGTCAAACTACATTTCTTTCCCTGGGTCCTCCTTCACTCTTGACTTCAACTTCACCAGGATGTTCCTTTAAATGAGATCCCAGGAGGGAGCATCAAAGCAAATTCCCCAGCAGTGAAGTTTATGGAAGTTGCCTTTGGTGGCGTGATATGACTGTGTCAGTCCAAATATAAAAAATGGAGGCTCAGGTCATGAGTTTCCCAGAGTTCTTTTTAGAAATGAGCTAGGAGTACAGACCCCACTCGAAAATCAATGTTCCCTCTCATCCTATGCCCTGAAAAAAATAACATTTTTACAATACTTTCATTTCCTGAATCTTTGTTTAAAGCCAGTGAATCGTGATTAAGTACTAGAGTCTACTAACCTCACCACAGATCTCATTCTCCAAAAGCCTGCACTGACTAAAAGATAAGCCATCCTCCCCTGCTAGAATGGCATCCCCCTGAACCACATACTTTAAGTCTAGATTGAGCTGCACTTACTGGCAGTGTGACCTCAGAAGTTGTCATGTTTCCCTGTAATCCAGGATTTCTTGAATCCACAAGGATGTTGTGAAGAAAATGCATTGCAGACTCTGAGCATAAGTTATTAGTAACTTATAAGGGACCAAATATAATATGGTGGGAAGAACATTGGACTTGGAGTTCAAAGATCTGGATTTGAGTCCCAACTCAATGAGCTCTAAGCCATGGAATGTCACCAAGTCATTGAAATTCTTTGGGCCTCAATTTCCTCATGTGTTATATAGGAATGATAATACTTCACAGGGTCAGAGCTTTAGAACCAGAAGGGACTCAGAAGATGTCTCCTGTAATCCCCTCCATATATAGATGAGGAGACAGAGGTCCGGAAAAATGAGGTCACATGGGGAATTAGTGGCAGAATCTGAACCAAGGCTCTCTGGTGCCAAAGCCAGTCCTCTTTACACTGCACCACTCTGCTTCCCACTTGTATTATCTCATTCATGAGGATTTTATAAAGAAAGCATTTCTTTCACTGTTCACTCCTTTCATGTGTTGTTTCGCATTACCACCCCCCCACCCCCCACCCCCCACCCGACTCAGGTCCAGCTTTGCAAACCCAAATTTAAAATGAATTTGTGAAAAATCACAGAAGACCTCCTGTAGGCAAAACAACAGATCTAGACCGTGGAACATGGATGATATTTGCACAGATGGATGAGGTTGTAGATGAAGTTCCAGGTGGGAGAAACAATGAGAACAAAGGTGTGGCAGTAGGAAATAGCATAAGATCACAATAGCTGGAAGGAACCTTTGTGTTAATCTAGTACAACCCCCTCCCTCCTCCCTTGTTTTACAGATGAAGACCCAGGGAAGTTGAATGACTTTGCAATGTTACATAGGTATTGTGTCAGAAATGGTATTTGTATTTGGGTCCTCTGACTACCTACCTGGTTGGAACAGAGTGGGGAATATAGTGGGAAATAAGGTTGTAGAGGACCTTGAATGCCAGGCCAAGGAGCTTAGACTTGATTAAAGAAATTGAGGCTTGATGAAGGCTTTTGACCAACACCTCTCCTCCCATTCCTTTTTTTTTTCTGGGAGGAATAAAGTGATATGAAGAAATCACTGTTATATGAAGATTGTTCTGGGGTACTGGAAAGGAGAGAGATTAGTAGGTAGGAAGACCAGTTAAGAAATTATTACAGTAGCCCAAGCAAGAAATGTTAATGGTATAGGTTGCCTTGAGGATGGAGATAAGCAGGGGATAAACGTTAGAGAAATTATGAAGACCCAGCCAGGATGACAAGGCCTAACAGAGAGCAAGATAGCACAGAAACCCATTTTCTGTCGACATTTCATGTGCTTGAGGGAATCAAGCCTGCTGCCCTCCCAGAGAGGCAAAAAGACTTTTCCTTAGAGAGAAATAAAGAAGGAAAAATAATCTGACAAAATTCTGACAATTATGCCTTTGATGTATGAAGAAGCCTTGCCCCTTTAGCTTTCCATAAATAAGGACTCGCCTAACCTCCTGCCGCCTCCCTGTCCACATGGTTCATAAGTGTGCTTCTCCAAGAAGAAGAATCTGAAGGGAAATTTCCTCTTCAAACCATTTCCCTTTTCAAGGGGATTTGGGATGTTCCCCATTAATTGTTCACTTAGCCTCTCAAGACCTCAATTTATATGCAGCAATGACCAATGCGTGCAAACAATTTGAATAGACAGAGGTGGAAGTAGTTACAAAATGAATGTAATAGCTTTGGCTCATTGCTGTAAGATTCCAAGATTCCTCCTATCTTCTCCTCTTCCCTCCCTCCTCTCCTGCCTTCCTTTCTTTCAACTCTCACAAAAATTCAATTAAAATGAGGTGTCACTCTCTACACATAGTGAATAGTCTAATATATTCTTTTTTATTTAACATGAAGGTGAAAAGGACATAGTTGAAGGAGGGAGCAAAATGAAAGACTCCATACTCAAAAGGCATGAGGAAGGTGGGCTGTGACTTGATAATGGAACTGGGAGCACAGAGGATTTTATATGGAAACCTATGAACTCAAAAGAGGAGGAGGGATTTAATAACAATGACAATAATGGTAATAGCTCACCTATTTATAACACTTTAAAATTAGTAATCTACTTTCCTGGCAACATTTCTGTGAGGTCAGTAATGCTTATAAGTTTTATTGTCATCCCCACTTTAGATATGAGTAAAC
This sequence comes from Petaurus breviceps papuanus, assembly GCF_028583685.1. Lineage (NCBI taxonomy): Eukaryota > Metazoa > Chordata > Mammalia > Diprotodontia > Petauridae > Petaurus > Petaurus breviceps. Next base: position 5,041,192 of record NW_027185809.1, read on the forward strand.
TGAGGCTCAAGGAAACAAGGTAGCTTGCTCATGGTCACATAGCTGGTAATTGCCAATTCTAGTACACAAACTCAGGTCTCTTGATCCCAGGTTCAACAACCTCTGTATTTTAACTCAGTTGACTCAGAGAATGAGAATACACCCCCTGTGACATTTATTATATGATTTGCTATTGTTCAGTTGTTTCAGTCAACAACTGTTCATTAGAGACCCCATTTGGGGTTTTCTTGGCTGGATACTAGAATGGTTTACCATTTCCTTCTCCAGCTCATTTTACAGATGAGGAAATTGAGGCAAACAGAGTTAAGTGACTTCCCCAGGGTCACACAGGTAATAGTATATGAGGTCAGTTTTAAACTCAGGAAGATGAGGCCCAATACTCTATCCACTGCTCCTTATGATATGGTACTAGCTAGGTAATCAAAAGCAAACATTAAAGCAGAGACATTAAGTCTGTCGGTATTGGCTTAGAAAGGATATTGGGATTCCCAGAAAAATACAAAGGGAATCCTTTTGTCATAGACTACCCCATGATAACAGGAACCTAGTGATACATTTGCAGATTTCTCATGTCTACTCCTTATTTCTCCACCCAGATGACAATCAGAGCAACGTCATCATATGACACCATCCTGCCTATTTTCACCAATTCCCTTTGCAAGCACAAAGCTCACAAAGAGAAATGAATAAAAAGTTGAGGGTCTTTTTTTAAGTAGGTCAAAGAAAACTTTTATTAGAGGAAATGGGAAAATACTGGTTTCCTCCCCAACTAGTGATTGATTAAACCTTCCCCAGAGACTTGTGTAACCACAGTGGCTTACACTTAAGCACTAGGAAGGATTCCCACTAGGCATTGCCTCTCATAGTTCCATAACATCTCAGTATGTATGTGGAGGCTGCTTTATCTGTTCCTAATAGGTAGACCCCATTCCTCCTTCTTCAACTCTCTACAACTCCCTGTTGATGATACTGGTCACCTGATCCATAACTAAGAAGAAACAAATGGGGCTTAGACATCTGAGCAGAGGAGACCATAGTTCTTCCATGCAGTATCCCTGCTTCATAAACCTTTTTGATCATTGCCACTCTTTGTGACTGCCTGCTCTCTTGCCTAGCCCCAAGCCACTTAATCCAGGATCCTGTTGATGTGGGAACTGTCTCCTTGGGCCTGCTTTCCCAGTGCTTCCTGAGCTGCTATCCATTAACACCATCCTGGAGGATAAATTAGTAGTGACCTTCAGTTGTGTTGTCAGGTTTAGGGGCTACACCTCCTGAGAACCCCCTCTCCTGGCACAACTACTACCAAGGCAGACTGTCCCATCAAGAGCCATAACCCATCCTCTCCAACCACTTCCACTGAATTTGCCCCAGATGCAAGAATTCCTACTTATGACTCTGTTGGCCATCATTCCTTGCATGTTCTCTAACCTCATAATTCCTCCCGGTCATGCTGCCAACAGTCCGCAGTCGCTCATTTTCTTGACTGAACAATCTAAAGGAAAACCCTGTTGTCTGTCTCATGGTGCCGGCCCAGAGTAGAAGGCTCCACTTTGAAGATTCTCCCTAGCACTCTGGTTCCCACCAACTTCTAAGAGCATTTAGAGACACTGAGTCCCCTCTCCTACCTTTAAAAGGTCATTGACACTAGGCTGGATCAGAATGGATGTATAGTCTGATGTCCTCTTTTCCCAGCCCCATTGCTATTTTTGCTCAGCAATATTTGCCTCATGTCTAGAAGGGAACTTTAACAGAAAACATACATTTTTCCAAAATTGTCCTTCCAATCCTGTGCATCCCCCTGGAGCCTTATGAAGGGGGTCATGCAAGATAGTCAGAATTGTCTCCCTATATAGCAAAAGTAGTAGGGATTGTGGGAGGACATAAACACTCTCTGGTGCTACTGCATATTGGAAAGAGAAGAAAAATTAGCCTCCATTGTATTCCAAATTCTTCTAGAAATAGTTTTCTTTTAGTCCTTCATAAATACCTGAACCTTGAAATTAACTTTTTGGAGCCTACCACCATTCTAAGGAAGATTCTCAAACAGGAACCATGTAAGATACAGTTGACTGCTCTGGAGGTGCCAGGGGCTGGTGCTCAGGATGGTCCTCTTAGATGTTAAGAACAACCAAAATAAATGTGTCTTAATCCATATCAGTAAAGCTATGGGGCAATTTAATCGCTTTCAACCTCAAAATAAAACAAAACCAGAAAAGGGCTGATGGTAGAAGTCTGTCTGCTGTAACCAGTCCCCTATTCACAGGGAAACTGAAAGAACAGTGAAATTTCAAGACAGAGGATGGAAGTTCAAATCCCACCTGAGACATGTAGTACCCATGAAGTCTGGACAAACCATCTTCCCTCTTGGTACTTCAGTTTCCTCATCTGTAAAATAAGTTGTTGGACCAAGTGAGTTTTAAAGTCCTTTACAACCCTAAATTTATGTTCCAACTTCACATGGACTGCCCTGCACAACCTAGCCCCTACTTCCTAAACTACAGAGGTCAAAGCCGAATCTTGGGTGACCATCTTCTCCACTCCGTTTCATCTCACTCTTCTCTAACACACACACCTACATCCCTTAGGACACCACTGGCTTTTAGGCACTTCAACCATGATTGCAATATTGCTCAGAACCAGATAGCAGAGATAATGAGTAGCAGAAATGCTCAGAGGATCACTGAGTTACTGAGAAACATAAAATAGTTCCTGAGGCCTGAGGCAAACATTTTTCAACCCTTGAGAAATTGGAATGACGGTCCTGAGTGTGCCCTTGGGGAGCTCATGTTCTCATGGATGGAGGGGAAGAGGAAGATGACACACACATAAACGACTGTAGTAAAGGTGCTTGAGAGACACCAAGTTCTGGGAGAGTTTAAACAAGGAAGAAGTAACTTCTAATCTGGGGATACCGGAAGTCTTCATGGAAAGAATAACACTGGGGGTAGTGAACAGAGCACCAGCCCTGGAGTCAGGGGGACCTGAGTTCAAATCCGGTCTCAGACACTTATCACACTAGCCTTGTGATCTTGGGCAAGTCATTTAACCCCAATTGCCCTCCAAAAAGCAAAAAAAAAAAAAAAAGAATAACACTTAAGGTAGACCTTGAAGAATGAGTAGGATTTCAAAACTTGGGGGAAGGGAAGAAGAATAAGGGTGGGACAAAAAGACATTCTATCTCACAGTTCAAGGCATTTTCTCTGGCTGTCCCCATGCTTGGAATGTTCTCCTTCATTTACTCCACCTACTGACTTCCACGACTTCCTTTAAGTGCCAACTAAAATTCCATCTTTTACAGGAAACCTCTTAATTCTAGTGCCTTCCTTCTGTTAAGAATTTCCTGTCTACCTTGTACATAGCATGCTTTGTAAACATTTGTTTACGAGCTGTTTCCCCATTAAAGTGCAAGCTCCATAAAGGCAGGGACAAATTTTTTGGCCTCTTTTTGTATCCTTAGCACAGTGCCTGGAATACAGTAGGCACTTAATATATATTGACTGCCTGATTGATTTCCAGATATAGAATATGGTGTGAGAAGAGGCAAGAAAGTGACTGGAGGCAGGAAAGGACAGAGCATATACATAGAGCAATAACCCTGAATGTGAAATGGAGACAAGGGAGATAAGGCTGGAAAGGTAGATTTTGAAGAGTCTTGAATGCCAAGATCAGGAGTATAGATTTTATTTTGAAGAGAGTGGTGAGTTGCTGAAGATTTTTCGACTGGGGAGTAACATGAAGAGACCTACAGATAAGAAGTGTAAATTTTCTTTTGGGTTGGGTCACACAGGGGAGAGGAGATGAAGGCCCTTGATTAAGACAGTGGCAGTGAGAACAGAGGAGGGAGGGGGCAGTAGTGAGGGAAATTATGGATATAAACAAATCGTTGAATTGGGAGAAGTTAGAAACAAAGGAGGTGAACAATGAAGGAGTGATAAAAAGGGAGACAACTTGACTGGGTGAGAGTCTCTACTGTTGATTATACCACATGGAATTCAATCCAGTTCAATAAAATATTAAAGGCCAACTACATGTCAGGAGGGAAGATAATTCCAGTCGTCCCAGATATCAAGTGGAAGAAAGAAAGACCTCCCCCATTATAGAAGGTGGTAAATGGATCTGAATACAGACACGAGACAGAATTTGATCATAGCTCAGTCCTCCACACTTTTCTTTTGGGGTCTGCTGAGTCAATCTTTAGTACTCATATGTAAGATCTCACACAATCTTCGTCTCCCACCCAAAGCCATATATACTTTATCTTCCATCCAAACTACATTACCAGCCTTGTATAATTTCTAATCTCCATGCCTTTATCCACGCTTTTTCCCCACTGGTGTCATGCCTTCTCTCTTCCCTTACCTCTCAGCTCTACTTTTTAAAATACTACCCTACTAGAACATTACTGCTTCCAAGATGTCTTCCTTCCACAATCTCCAAGTAAGAAACGATCTTTTCTTCCTCCAGCCTCAGGTAGGGTATCTCTTAAGTATTGTTCCAATTTTCTGCACTACAGTTAATGGGCAGTACTATGGATTTGTATGTGTTGTGACCTTTTCTCTTATATTAGGAGCATCATAAAACTCAGTTACCTTTTATACTCTCACCCAGTAGGGAGCATATGGCCCTATACACAGGGACAAGGGACTAGGGACACAGCGACCTACACCAAGGACTAGAACCAAGTCTTGTGTTCTTTTCACTAACCCACGCTGCCTCAAGCTAATTAATATAATATATGTATAAGATATATGATACAAGAATTCACACTTGATTTGAGGACTTTAACTTGGAACATAGAGTCATAGATACAGGACTGGAAGGCTGGAAGGGGCCTTCAAGGTTAAGTCCCTCACTTTACAGCTGAGGTCTAGAGAGCTTACATGCCTTACCCACAGTCACATAGTTAGTAAGTATCAGAGCCCATATTTGAACTCAGATCCCACCTAGCAAGGCAGACCTGGAGTCAGGAAGAACTTACTGGCATTTATTAGTTTTGGGACTCTGGACAAGGCACAGATATCCCTGAACTTCATCTGCAAAATGAGGGGGTATAAGCTAGATGGCTTCAGAAGTCCCTTCTAACTTTATCCTGTGATCTCCCCTTGTATTATGACTCCAAGCTCAGCACCATTTACAATATACCACTCTCGAACAGATGAACAGCTAGGTAGCACAGTGCACCCAATATACCTGGAGTCAGGAAGACTCCTATTTCTGAGTTCAAATCTGACCTCTGACACATAACACTGTTTGCCTCAGTTTCCTCATCTGTAAAAAGCTGGAGAAGGAGATGGCAAACCACTCCAGTATCTTTGTTAAGAAACCCCTAAAGAGGGTCACAGAGTCAGTCATAAGTGACTGAACAACAACTCTTGAATGGACAATAGTACAACATTGAAACCTGTTTTTTAACCACCTGTACTACTTTTCATCAATACAGATAATTCCTCTTTATGGCAAGTCTGAGACACACATATGCAGAAGTGTACAATACAGTAGTGGCAGAAGATACTCTTCACCAGTATAGCCAATTAATTTAGTTAATGCCAGGTGAATGACAAAAATTCTCTGTCATGCCATGTTATTTCTTTTGACTTTGTCCACCTTTTTCAATTTTAGTATGTCTTCATGAGGCCCATGAGAGGCAATATGTCATATTAGATGGAAAGCCAGTCCTAAAGTCTGGACAATCTGGATCCAAGTACTGCCCCTGAAACTGGCTGTGTGACCCAGGGCAAATCAGTAAACCTCTCAGTGTTTGAGGTAACTCTCTAAGACCACAAGTTGCAGAGAACATGGTGGCTTGCTTGGCATCCAAAGAGTTCCCTATACAGATGAAATCACAACTCCAGCCCCCAAACTTATTATGGGTACGAAAGGTGTTGGTAGTAGAGAAAGAGCCCACAGTCTGGTGTTTTAATAAAGAAAAAGTTCTATTTGTGAGGGGGACACCAGAAGGGTAAGCTAGCCAAAGATATTTGCTAACAATGAATCCATCTTGGTCTATGATACCTTACAGTATTTCAAAACAAGGCAGAAGTTGGCGGGGGAGGGGGGGAGGAAGACTGGAAGTTTTATTGGCGATTCAAAGTTGCCTGGTATATCACAGCCTAGTCACGCTGGAGAAACTGGAAAAACTGTTCTATCTGATCACCAACCACAGTCATGGGAGCAAAGCTTACGTTCATATGTCTCAAAGCACTGACTTTGTTCACCCATCTGAAGAAGACAATCGAGAAAGCAGTTAAGAATGGGGAAGAGCTGAAATCCAAGGGAAAGCTTCCAGAATCTGCTTGTTTCTTCAGAGTCCAAGGAAGCCCAGGGAAGTTGGGATATCTAGGAATTCACATACCTAGAAAGTGTCCGAGATGGGATTCAATCCCAGATCTTTCTGACTCCAAGTCTAGCACTTAATACCATTGCCTTTCCAACTCTCAGAGGAGGTTTCATCAACTTGGCTGCCTCTGCGATGAGGAGCCTTTGGTTAGTTCATTTATCATCAGGCTTGTTTTTCAAAGGCAAGGATCCTGTTGAGTCGATGCCTGATTGTAAGAACAAAGGTTTTCTCCTCGTGCAGAAGCCTCATTCTCTGCTGTTCTCAGAATCATCCCTGCATAATTCTGAACTCAGGGTAAAAGCACAGCCTCTGTGCTATTCATTTGACTTCTCCACTATTACCCACTGAAATGACCTTTGGTTCTCTGTTAATTACAAGTAGTTTAGTCTACTGGAGAAATTGAACTGAATTAGCTCATTTTTAAAGCTCCTCTCAATAATTTAAATGCTCATTTCTAATCAATGGAAAATACAGTCTGGGGTGAACAGGAGAGGCCTTTTGTAGCGTTGGCAGCACCTTGGCCTGTGCATCAAGACTGGAATTTAATCATGAAAACCAGCCTCAACTCTCAACCTGCAGCATGTGACCTGTCATCTCACAACCATGTGGGCACTTGCAGTGGACTAGAAAGAATTCCTAGGGCTGATCCTTTCCCAGCAGGGGGGCCCATTAGGCCAGCTGTCAAAAACATGTGTCTTTCCCGATTACCATCAAAGCTAAGCAGGTCTTAGAGCCCCAATCTGTGTAGTCTCTTCCCCTCCACTGAACTGTCATCAAGTGATTGTACTTCAGCGGGGAGACACTTAAAACCCATCCTTGGTTCTATTTATACCCTCCCTACAAGGTCAATGGCAGGTGAGACATCATTGGAAAGGTGACCAGTTCTGAGATAAGTGCAGAAGACAGCATACACTTTTTGCCAGTGACTAGAGGCAAGAACTATACTCCAAGATACCAAGTTCTCAATCTCCTTTTGATCCCATACTCCTTAGCTTTCAGGAAGCCATATACCCTCTACCCAATATGAGAGGAAAGAAATTCTAAAGCTTACTCTGCATATGCACATAAGATAAAATAGATTAATTAATTTTTCATAAAGGAAATTTATTCAGCACGTAACATTTCTTTCAGCAACACTACCACTGATTGAATATTTTAATAGGTTAATATAAGTATTTACTTAATATTCCTTGGAATTCATCCTCCTCCTTGACAATCTTCTTCCCTGTAGGGGTACTGAGGGGTAAGAAATCCTGATTTACATTGCTATAGTCATTTAATAATTGTTTTCCTCACTGTGCTAACTTCACTTGGGATCAATTCATAGTCTTCCCATGTTTCTTTGAATTCTTCATACTTGTCATTTCTTATGATGATTACTCTACTATGATGAATACTTTGTTACATTAATTTACTATAATTTATTTAGCCATTGTCCAATTGATAGACATCTTTTTTTCCAGCTCTGTGCTATTGCAAAAGTTGGAGGGCTCTAATTGTTAGGAAAACTTTATTATTATTATTATTATTATTATTATTATTATTATATAAAGCTTAACTATGTCTTCCTGTACTGGGTTTTCATCCCTGGAAATTTTCCAGTGAGGGTTGGATAACCTATCAGATGATTATATTGTAAATTATAGTAGAGATTATTATTTGAGAATGGGCTGAACGACTGAGGTAAAAGAAGAAAGGTAACTGAAGAAAAAGAAGAAAGAAAGAAGGAAAGAAGGAAGGGAGGGAGGGAGGAAGGAAGGAAGGAAGGGAAGGGAAGGGAAGGGAAGAGAAGGGAAGAGAAGGCAAGGAAAGGCAAAGAAAGAAAAGGAAAGGGAGGAGGGAGGGATGGCCTGTAGTGAGAAAAGGGATGACCCTATTTCCCAAACCAAAATATGGGACCCAGTCCCAGAAAAAAAAAAGGTTTTTCTTTTTTTCCCCCCAAAAGCATAATTTATTTTCCTAACATTGAGAAAGGTCTGGAAAATGCAGTTCATTCTCCAGCTCTACAAGTAACACAGCTGGAGCTGCCCAACACAGGTTTCTATCAATCGCCCAAACAAGAATATTTATTAAGGGTCTACTACCAGCCAAGCACTATGTGCCAGAAACAATGCTAGAGACTAAGGATATATGATGAAACAATACCTTTGGAAGAAGAAGCAAAACACTTGTTTGGAGTGATCTCAATTAGGATTTCATTTTCCCCCTTTCCAGCAGTGCCGTTCATCAGTCAGGGCCAGTGTGAGGTTCTGTTTTGGTTACCTGGACTTCTTTGCTGTGAGGGAGGGTTCTTCTGGGTGGGATGGAGGGGCCTGAGAAATCATTGGGCAAGGATAGTGAAGTGTGTATCAATCAATCATTTTAAGGCCACTTCATAGTTTTCAGAGCATATATCATAAGAATCTTTGAACAAAATGTCAGACCCTTAGTGTGAATTTTGAAACTCATCACTCCCTTTACGTATGGGAGACTTTTCTTCTTGCCATTTACTTGCCAATTAAAATGACCATTTTCTACATTTCAAATATATGCTTCAACATCTGTAATCCAGGGAATAATTTTATTTAAAAAAAAAAGGAGAACTGACTATAGTGTAAAAATAACAGCAACCACAACCTGAAAGCATCAATAAAACTGATAAATGAACTATAGAATGCAGGCCTCCAGCTAGATATTGGGCTGTCTACTCCGGGGTGGCCATATCTTAGGACTGAAATAAACAACTACAGGGCTGGGAAGTATAAACTGCTTTGGGATCTTAAAAGACAATTTAAGATGTAAGCATTTGCTTTCTTTACCCCAATGAATAAACTCTCCTTCAAAGCTGTCACTTCTTTGTGTTCCCCCATCTTCTTTATTGAATTCTTTGCCTATTAAAAAAAATGGGCTGACCATTACCTATTTATCTCCTGACCCTGTAGGGGTTTGAATAGGTCTCAGTTCTTTGTTAGCTTTTAATTACCAAGCTAACTAAACTGGCACCCTAAGCGATCAAGTATAGATTCCAGGCCACCTCCCTACATCTACTGAGTAGCCAGGAGCACTTCTCATGGATGCAGCTCCCTGATGGAGGCAGAATTATTGGACATACAAAATCAGAGTAAGTTCACAGGACAGAGCTATTGAAGAATCAGTGTTCTTTCCTTCCCACAAGGATGTCTTGGTATCCAGCCGATGCCCCTTTGCTCCAGGAAGATATTGATGTAAGTGACATCTTGAGACTACATGTTTCTGACTTGGGGAATTGATTTTTCTTGGGAAATTACAGAAGGAGCATTGAACAAAGGTTTTTTCTTTTATTGAGGCTGAGATAAAGATCTTTAAATTTTACATGTTCACAATACAAGGAAAAATTATGTTTTGTTTAAGAAAAGACCATTGTTCAGAAGTGATTGTGGGGAGTAGCATATATCCAAATCAGTTTAAAAAAAAGTCTAATGCTATGATTCCTTGAAACTATGAAAGGAAACAACACCAGAGTACCCCCTTGAACCTATAATATCATCATCAGACCTGGTCACAATATTTCTTAAGAGATAGCCTAGGTATAGGAAAAGTCCCTGGATTATGAATAAATGAAAATTTATTAAGTTCTTACTATGTACAAAGCACTATGCCAAACATGGGAATAAAAATAAAAATGAAGCTCAAATTCTGATGAAGGGACAACACATCTAGAAGATTTCAGCTGCAATTCAGAAAGGTCCCAGAGTCCTTAGGGCACTGTGGCCAATGAAATGTAACATACCTTCCTTAATGTCACTTCCATGATAAATCATATCAGTCTCTAATGATGAGCCATTTGATAGTGTCAAGGACCTTGGTGGCAAACCTATCTTTTATGGATCTCTGATAGCTATGGATGCGACACCTATTTTTAATCGCCAAACTGCATCTCCACATGGAATTACTTCCCCAGATGATGGTAGGAGGGCTAGGCTGTAAGTAGGATGTGTGCTCTGGGGAATGGTGCCGCTCCAAAGGCTTACCTGACTCTGGTCAGCAGTTAGTAGTGGTTATAAGAAAGTGAACCCCTTCATTATGATCTCTCCCCTAGTTGATGGTTAGAAGGCGAGGCCAGAATCAGGGCCAGTACTCTGGGGGATGTTGCTAAACCCAAGTCTGGTAACGGTGATGGTAATGGCTGACCCTTTCTATACAAGAGTTGTTTCTCCAGTGATAGCTAATGGTCTGATTTGGAAGCAGGTCTGGTGGTCTGGAGGGCCCTGCTGGTTTCAGAGTCTTGGATTGTCTCCATTCGGGGTAGGTAGTGCTCAAGGCATTAGTGGTTTGACTCTCTTGGCACAAGCTACCTTCTGTCTCTCCCTCAGAGTACTTTGCTGATTCTGCTAGGCTGGCTGGTTTGCCCTGTAGGTAGCAGTTGGTCAAAAGCTGGTGACGGTTGCTGGTCCTTTCCCTAAAAGTTGTTTCCCCAGATGATGACTTTGAGGAATAGAAGGTGGAAGAGAGACATATTGTGAGGACTGATTGGGGGAAAAAAACTCAAGATTTCTTCAGCCTAGAAAGGTGATGATAAATTATGATTAAAAAAACTTTGGAGTAAGAGCACCGGCTCTGGTGTCGGGATGACCTGGGGATCAAATCCGGCCTCAGATACTTAGCACCACACCCGGAAATAACTGGCCGTGTAACCTTGAGCAAGTTACTTACCCCGATTGCTTTAAAATAAATAAATAAATAAATAACTTTAAAATTTATAAAGGATATGGAGAGGTGGGGAGAATGTTGGCTTCTTTCCCAATTTCTAGGGACTAATTAAAGGAATGAATGGATTTTACTTCTGCACTAAAGGGAAAAATCAACCACCTCATGGACTTCACTATCCTTCCAAGAGGATGTACAGGTTTAAGGAGGGGAGATTGCCCAGAAAGATTCAGATAAACTTCTAAATGCTTGATTTGTAGTGAGTTACTTAAAGGCAGCTAGATGACACAGTGGATAGAGTGCCAGGCCTGGGGGCAGGAAGATTCATCTTTCTGAGTTCAAATCTAGCCTCAGACACTTACTAGCTGTATGATCCTGGACAAATCACTTAGCCCTGTTTGTCTCAGTTTCCTCACCTGTAAAATGAAATGGAGAAGGCAAAGGCAAGGGCAAACTACTCCACTGCTCCAGAATCTTTGCCAGGAAAACCCCAGATGGGGCTACAAAGAGTCAGACACAACTTAAAATGCCTGAGCAACAGCAATGACAAGGAAAGGAGGTGACGCCTCAGCCTGTCTTCAGTCTATGAAATGGCTATCACAGAGATGCTTATGGCAACCCAGAAATACTGCAACAACACAAATCCATCAGTCAGTCACCAGTCCTTCCCTTTTAGTCATGTTGCTTGTGCATCAGGTTTTTTGGTTTGTTTTTTAATCTAGGGTAAAGGCTCGTTAGCATTTCTTTGTAAAATGAATCAGCTTCCCTAGATAGAATTATAGGAGGGAGGCATGAAGTCAAGGAGATGTCACGGAGAAAACAGTCCGAGTTGCCCATTCAGTGAAGGAATTAACTACCACCAGAAAGCAAGTGGGACTTAAGCAAGCTTCAAAATTCATGCCTATGTAGCAAGAATTGAAATTAGGTCCCACAGCCTGGCACTCCCTAGTCCACAGCATTCAGCTTAGGACCATAGATTTGGAGTTGAAAGGAACCTTAGAGGCCATTGAGTCCACCCCCCTCATTTTACAAATCAGGAATTGAGACCAAGAGAAGGTGAGAGATTTACCTAAGGTCACACAGCCAGTCTAAGACAGGATTTGAACATCGGTCTTCCTAACTCCGAGTCTGGCATTCTATCTACCACATCATTTTACCTCTAGACGACCTGACCTGAGCTTTAGTCCTGCCTCTACATACATTTTCTGTGTAGTGGAAAAGACACTTCCTTACTCCAAGTCTCAGTTTCTTCCTCTGTAAAATGGGAATAATATCACATTCCCTACCTGACTGAGCTATTATGAGGATCCAATGAGAAAAAGATACAGAGGTATGATCCTTTATGCAAATAAAAAAAATTCTCATTACCTCAGAAAACATTTATTGAATTCTACAATGTGTAAGATCCTGATATTGTTAGTATTGATAGTAAATAAGCTTAAGTCTCAGGGCACTGCGGGGGACATGCACTATACTCATTAACTACTTACAGCATATAATATATGTGCATATAGTGCAGAGACGAGTCCTAAATCATTTATTGCCCTAAATGGGTGAATAGGATGTGGGTGAGAAGGGGGGGTGGAATAGAAAGGATATTAATAATATAATTCCCTAGAGATTAAACAGCAGAATGCAGAGCCCAAGGTCTCCTCTGGTGCAAATACCGTGGCCCCACATTTGCCATTATTAACCAGAAGTTGATAATAGATTTCATAAATCACTTAATTTTTATGACTCTCCACTTGAGGACACACTGCCAGCACTGAGCAAAAATGCCAGAAAATAACGAGGACAAATGCAGATACTAAAACAAAATGCTTGGTTCACTAAACAAAGAGGCCTTTGATGTTATAACTCAATTTACATTGGCATAATAAGATCTGAGAAGCCTAACAACAGTCATATACTATACATATCAGGCACTAAAGTCAAAAAGTGAGTTGGAAACTAAGTTTTTCATGTAATATTCCCCTCTCTACCCTGCCACCCCTGGGGCTCCTCTTCTTCCCAAGGACAACCACATTTGCTTGATGTGATTATGGGCACCAGGGAAGGAAGTTTATGGGAGACCCATAAGGGACCCGGTCAATTTGCCAGGGATTATACTCCAAGGCATCTCAGCTCTTGTCCTGTGATAAATCACAGAAAGCCATTTGTGAATTTGTTCAGCATTAAGCATTAATTCATTTGCCACCAGTGCTAATTACTGGTACTTAATGGTACTATGTACCAGGTACTTGGCACTGGGGATACAAAAATGAAACAGCGCCTGCCCATGGAGCACCTAGGTGGAGGAGTGAAAAGAGCACCAGCCCTGGAGTCAAGAGGACCTGAGTGCAAATTTGGCCTCAGACACTTGACACATTTACTAGCAGTGTGACCTAGTGCAAGTCACTTAACCCCTTGCTTTCCACCCTCCCCCCACCCCATAAAAAAGGAAACAGTCCCTACCTTCAAGCTTATATTCTTCAGGGGTGGGATGGGGGATAAAATGTATGTATATGAGTATTTACAAAATAGAGATGGGGACTGAACTATGAATTTCTGTTGTATAGGGAAGTCTGAGGTGAAAGAACCTTTTGTCAGTGCAAGTTGATCTCTTCTCTTCAATTTAAATTCTTAGAGAGTTGCCTAGACCACCATGAGGTTAAGTCACTTGTCCAGAGTCACACAGCCAGTATGTCACAGGTCTCGAACCCAGGTCTTTCTGACTTCAAGGATCAGCTCTCTATCCACTGGCAAGTGCAAGGATAAGAAAAGGCTTCATGTAGAAAATATAAGTACAAAATATATATATATATATATATATATATATATATATATATATATATATA
>NW_027185809.1:5055040-5062642 GCF_028583685.1 Petaurus breviceps papuanus
TATATATATATATATATATATATATATATATATATATATATATATATCAGATAAATACAAAGAAATTTCCAGTGAGAGGAACTAGAAAATGGGGGGATAAGGATAGGCTTCATGCAGAAGAAACCTGAAGGAAAGCAGATGTCCTACAAAACAGAGGGGAGGGAGGAAGTCCCAGGAATACCTCTCCAGGCATAAGGGACAATCTATGTAAAGGGACAGGGATAGGACATAGAGAGTTGTGTATGGGGAATAGCAAGCAGATTAATTTGGCTAGAAATAGAGTACGTAAAAGAGAGTAATGGGCAATAATGCTGGAAAAGTAGGCTGGAGTTACACTGGGAAGGTCTTTAAATGCCAAACAGAGTAGTTCATATTTCATCTGAGTGACCATTGGGAGTCATGGGACCTAATTGAGGGGGGAAGTCCCATGGTCAAACCTACACTTGAGGAATATTAATCTGGTATCTGTGTGGAAGATGGATTGGAGAGAGGAGAGACTAGAAACAGGAAGACCAATGAGGAGGGAGGCTATCATAGAACAGGAGAGAGGTGATGAATGAAAGAGGAGGCTGTGTTAATGAAGAAAAGAGGATGAATGTCAAACATATTGTGAAGGAAGGATCCAGAAGACCTGGCATTTGATTAGCTATGGAGCGATGGAGTGGATCATGGTCCAGGATCATAAGATTGTAACTCTAGGTACCTAAAAGCATGACAGTGTCCTCGAAAGAAACCAGGAAGTTTGTCCTAGTATTGAAGCCAGGGACTGATCCCTCCTCACATTTGTTCCACAACACTAACACCTTCTCATATGCACAACCTAATGCCATGGAGGAAAAAGACACAATTGTTGCCCTCCCCTTCTAGACCTCAAGTACATTTTGGACAATTATAATAGTAATGGAATTTAAAGATCCCCCTGTATTGTCTTGGCTTTCGAATTGATTGTGTTAAAACCCAGAGCTTGTGAATCCCACTTGTGGGATGGACTTGTTGATGTGAAAAGAGAGTCCTGAACTGGGAGGAGCTGGTGCCATGAATTTAGAGAGACACAAGCAGAGAGAGAGGCAGAAGAGTTTTTTTTGGAAGCAGCATGGTGGAGGCAGAGAGACGGAGAGGATTGCTGAGGGCCAGTTCCAATTGTCCAGGACTTTTGAGAGCTGCCACCCAGAGCTGCCAAGGACTGAGGAGACATGGCTGTTTTGCTGGTACTTTATCTGTCTGTTTTGAGGTTGTTTTGCCAGATTTGTCCACTGGTGAAAGACAGTGCTGTTGTTGCAGAGGTCCTGGAACGTTGCTGTTGGTTCAGAAACCCTGAAGAAGGATTTTCTTGTTGTATGCTTACAGAAATCCTGGGAGAGGGTTTTGCTAATGTTTTCAGGGGTCCTAGGACGTTCTGCAGACAGAGAATGAATTAATGAGGACACTAGCAATGTATCTTGTGGCCTTGCTAAGCTTTGTCTCCCCAGGAACAAAGATTGCTGAGAACTTGCCTCGGGTCAAGATGAAGAAAAGACCTCTTTGGGTATTAAATGCTGTGCTTAATCTTGTTGTAACTCTGGGGTAGATGGCCTATTCAGTTGTAATCCAAGGGTAGGGAACTTTTGACTTTATTTTGCTCTGTGATTGAACAAATAAATGTACTTTATTTATGTTTGGAAACTAATTTCCATTTGAGAAGAGGGACTTTGTGATGGACTAAATGAATGTAATGTCCAGGGGTGGAGTAGTACTTGATTGAATTACACTTGGTAAATGCTGTATTTTGAATGATGCTATATTTTGATTTTCTCTCTGTTCTTAATTTGTCACTGAATAAAGTGGAGAGCAGCTATGCTGGTATTTTGAACCTTGGGAAGTTGCATTACAACAATTCTGACTATTAGGAAGGTCTTCCTTAAACTGAACCCAAATTGACTTCCCTGTAGTTTTTGATTGCTCAGAGGAAAGACAAATTACTTCATCTCAAGAAGTATTAACTGTATCTCTTCTGAGGTCCAGGATACCTGAGTTTGAGTCTTGGGTCCACCAATTACTACATTCAACATATCCCTTATTTGAATTCATTTCATCTAAAAGGTATAATAATCAATCAATCAATAAACATTTAAAATATTTGCACTGTGCTAAGCACTGGAGATACACAAAGAGACAAAAGACAGTCCCTGCCTTCAAGGAGCTTACAATCTAATGGGGGATTCAAAATACAAGCAACTATATACAAAGCAAGCTATATACAAGATAAAATGGGAAATAATTAATAGAGGAAAAGCACTAGAATACAGAGTTTAGGGAAGATTTCCTGCACAAGGTGGGATTTTAGCTGGTACTTCAAGGAAGCCAGGAGATAAGTGGTCACAAATGAGGAGAGAGAGTGTTCCAGGCATGAGGCACAGAGAGAATGTTGGGAACTGAGAGATGGAGTGTCTTGTTTGCGGAACAGGCAGGAGGCCAGAATCACTGCATGAGAGTATTGTCAGGGATTATGGTGCAAGAAGCCTGGAAAGGTGTAATGGGAATGCAAATTTGGAAGATCTTCCCTGCCCCTAGGCTAAAATGCACCTGAAGCCTGGGGAGGGAGGCTTGTTTTTCAGTAGATACTTCTTGATTGGCCAGTGAGTCAATAAGGTTGTTACATTCTCTGAGCCAGGAGAAGGCTATATAAGCCCTGATGTGTAGCTTTGTTTTGGGACTCACTTTGAGAAGTGTTCTGTGATTTGATCTGAATTCTGGGAAGCCATTGTTGAGTGTCCCCCGGCTTTGAAAAACCCAGATGTGGAAACCCAGATGTTGACTGGGTATGGATGTAATGGTTGGTCAGTTTGGAAAGCTGTGTACTTGATCTGTTTCTGTCTTGATAATACTGTCTGTATATTCTGAAGTTCGGGGTGCTGACCTTTCCTCCTGAACAAGGTAAACAATATATGTCTGACTGATTAAAGTAAGCTTGTTAACCCATTTTGAGTTGCTTTCCTTTATCAAAGCAGATCCAAGAACCTGTATGGGCAGCAAACCCTGAGGACGCGCTTGGGGTGCTTGCTGCTACAAAAGGTAAGAGAGGCTAGGTTATAAAGGAGTTTGAATGTCAAACAGAGCATTTTATATTTGCTCCTGGAAGTCATAGGAAACCACTGAGTTTATTGAGTACAAGGGTGACATGAGACTTACATTTTAGGAAAATTACTTTAGTGACTGAATGGAGAGTGGTTGGAGTGGGAAAGACTAGAGACAGGCAGACCCATAAGCAGACTATTGCAACAATCCAGGTGTCAGGTGATGAGGGCCTACACAAGAGTGGTGGCAGTATCAGGAGAGATAAACTGGTGTTTTTGACAGATGTTGCAAAAATGGAATCTGTAGATCTTGATTACAACACCTTGGATTGGGGGATGGGTGTCAGTGAGATATAGTAAGGCATTCAAAATGACCCCTAGGCTTTGAGCCTGAGGGACTGGGAGAATGGTGTTATCATCTACAGTAACAGGGAAGGTAGAACGTAGGGAGGATTGGGAGAGTTGGAATAATGAGTGTTGTTTTGGACATAATGAGTTTAAGATGTTTATTGGACATTTAGTTGGAGAAGTCTGAAACACATTTGAAGGTGTGAGATTGGAGTTCAGCATTGGAGGTCAGATTAGGGCAGGAAAGATAGATTTGAAAATCATCAGCATAGGGATGGCTATTAAATCCATGAAGATCACCAAGTGAAGTAGTTACAGAGGGTAGAGAAAAGGCCAAGGACAGAATCCTGAGGGACATCTATAACTCCAAGGTATGATCTGGAGGAGAATCCTACAGGGCAGACGGAGAAGAAGTAGTCAGATAGATGGGGAGAGAATCAAGAGAGAGTGGGGTCTGGAAAATCTAGAGAGAAGGGAGCATCGAAGAGGAGAGAGTGATAACTGTGTAAAAGACTGCAGAGAGGTCAAGATGAATGAGGACTGAGAAAAGGACATTAATTTGGCAATGAAGAGATCACTGGTAACTTCAGGGAGAGCAATTTGCGTGGAATGATAAAATCAGAAGCCAGATTGTAAGAGTTTGAGAACGAGGGGAGAGAAAGCAGAAGAATCCATTGTAGATCACAAAGAGCAAAAGAAATGTAGGAAGACAGCAGGAACGGATGGATCAAGATGGGAAAACATGACATGCCTGATGGGGCGGTTGCAAGGCAAGCGCTTTGTAAACCTTAAAGCACTTTAGAATTATAAATTATTATCCTGGTTTTTGCTTTTAGGATCCAGAAAAAAAGCCATGGATTAGTTTAGTTTGATCTTTGTGTTACTTTAATCTCCGTGGCCTTATGCTGCTATGTCAAGCCTCCATTGACATAAAAACTCCTTCCCCCAATACAGCATATAAATTAGGAGATGGGACTTGGAGAGCTATGTAAGGTTCATAGAGTTTAGGGGACTTGGCTAGGGACAAATATATAGCACTGGATGGAGCGCCAAGTCTAGAGGGAAGAAGACCTAAGTTTAAATCCAGTCTCAGACACTTCCTCACTATGTAACCCTGGCCAAGTCACTTAGCCTCTGTTTGCCTCAGTTTCCTCACTTGTAGAGATAATGAGAGTATCTAATGCCTGGGATTCTTAGGGGGGTCAAATGAGATAATTATTATAAAGCTCTTAGCACAGTGCCTGGCACAAGGTAACCATTATATCAATGTTTGGTAGTAGCAGTAGTAGTAGTAAGTTTCAGAGGTGGGATTGGAACCCAAGCCTTCTTAATGTTAAGTCTACTATTCTACCCCCTTTATTGCATTTCTTCTACTGTGCCTATTGTTGATTAAACAGCAGAAAGCAAACTGCAGAGAAAGGTTCCCATAACACAATAAATGTTGACTTGACTTCAATGACAGACTCTGTGATACAAATACATATCCATCTGTGATACAAATACATGTCTCAGGAAATTAATAGCCTTTTAGGAATAGCAATGCCTTAATAAACAGAGTAATGTGGGGCAGTGAGGTGGTGCAGTAAAGTCTTGGAGTTAAGAGGACCTGAGTTCAAATCTAGCCTCAGATACCTGACATTTACTAACTGTGTGATTCTGAGCAAGTCACTTAATCTTTATTGCCTTGTAAGAAAAAAATATATACATATATATATATATATATGATAATGTTTTCCAATTTGGTCTCAGACATGGGACCCACCAGTAAGCTACCAAATATCTCCTCCATGAGGGAAAAAAATTAAATTACAAATGATGATGAGTTATTTACAGAATCTTATCGCTCCTTAGCAATAAAGTAGAAGTAAATTGCAGATTTTTGCTCTGTTTTTCATATAGGCAATACTAATCCCACCAGAATGCATCCCTAAGAAAAGGGCCTGAACTTGGCCTAAGAGGAAATCCTTGCCTCCTATGATCTCCCAAGAGCCTGTTCCTTTCAAAGGATATTGGACCTTCAAGCCAGAAAGATCTTTCAACATCATCTAGTGTAACCCACACCCCTCATTTAACAAAGAAGGAAACTGAAGTCCAGACATGAGTAGGGGATTAGCCCAGGGTTACAATAGCAAGTTTTTTGTGAGAAGTTGACTCCACAAAAGTCACAGGATGAATTTGGGACAGAGCTTGGCACGAAAACCCAAGTCTCTCGACTGCTAGGCCAGGACTGTTTCTACACTTTTTAAGAAACACTCGTGACCCAGTTCACAGAGCCTTTCTCTCATTCCTAACTTACTGTCCTCATAGACATGGTTATACACACTACCACAGTCACCACTAGGATTACCATCCCCCCTCAGACCTTGACGGGGAAAGCCCAAGTCCCAGGGCCCATATGACATCTAAAAGTGACAGGCATTAACTTGCATTTTCTTTCTACACTCTAAAGACCATGGAACTTACAAAGGAAATCTTCCATTAGAATAGGAGTTCCTTGAAAACAGGGACTGCCTTACTTTTCCATTTATATCCCCAGTACTTTACACGTAGTGCTTAATAAATGTTTCATTCATTCATACATAACACTTATTCATGTGGATCACCAGGCTATTCCAGAGACTGAAAATCCATATCACTTACTGGAAAGAGATCCAGGCTAGGAGTCAGGATGATTATGTTCTAGTACCAAATACTGCCACTCACTCATGCTGCTGTCTTGGTGAAGTCATTTTCCATCTGTAAAATGGATATAAAAATACCTGTAATGCTTATTTTATAGGGGAGGGGGGCTATAAGGATCTAATGTGGAATTAATGTAAAGTGCTTTGTAAGCAAACAAGAGTGCTATAGAAATGTGAACCATGTGATTCTAGGAAATATACATTAAATGCCTGCTGTATACCTAGCAATACGCTGTTATCCCTTAATAGATTTGGACATGGAAGGTGTGCCCTTAGTAGTGACAAGAGAGAGGCATTGTGGCATTGGGAATAGGAGACTGGCTTTAGAATCAAGAAGGCCTGGGTCAAAGTCTTACCTCTGACACATCCTAACTGTGTGACCATGATAAGTCACTTAACTCTTCATTGAAAGCCCCCAAATACAAGTTTTAGAGTGGCAGTGTGGACTACTGGTCAGAATACTAGACTTGAAGATGTGATTTTGAATCTTACTTCAGACACCAACTGTATGACACTGGTCAAATTACTTGACCTCTTATAATCTCCATTTTCTCTGCTTTAAAATGGGGATAAATAATTCAATGGTACTATGAGGGTCAAAGGTTACTTAAAAAAATTTGAAGCATCATATAAATGTGAGCTATTGTTATTATTATTATTACTATTATTATAAGTTGCTACATTGGTGGAAAGAATTTCCCTATATCAGTAAAACCAAAGGTCTGGTCCCTTCCCTGACCCACAAGTGTGTACTTACAGAATACCTGGGAAAGAATATGGATTGTCCTTGTCTATAATCAAATGAATTTTCAGACCCTTTTATACAAAAATGGGTAATTTAAAATGTAGCACACTTGCAAACTTCAAATGTGTCAAAGAGTGCTTAGGTGAAATTCTGAAAGGAGAGTTGCCACACATGCTGTAAGTATATCAAAAGAAATTGGGGGATTCATCTGATAAACCTAGAAAAATGGAAAGTGGCTTTTGGGGTGGCAATGGGCTTCTTCTCATTATAGGTCTTTAAGAAAAGGTTGTATGACCTTCTGGTTTATGATACCACAATTATAAACATACCTCAAAGGTATCTGAGACAGACATATACAATAATTATATATGCACACATATATACATACATATACATATATATGCACACATACACACTCACACACACATATAGTTCAGTAATTTTTCAGTCATGTCCAACTCTTCATGAGCCCATTTGGACTTTTCTTGGCAGAGATACTGGAGTGGTTTGCCATTTCCTTCCCCAGATCATTTTACAAATGAGGAAACTGACGCAAACACAGTCAAAAGACTTGCCCAGGGTCACATGGCTAGCAAATGTCTGGGGCTGGATTTGAAGTCAGGTCTTCCTGACTCCAGGCCTGGCACACTATCACACTATCCACTGTACCACCAAGCTGATTTATACATGTGTTTAATGGATAGGGATAGAGGGAGAGAGAGAGAGAAAGAGAGAGAGAGAGAGAGAGAGAGAGAGAGAGAGAGAGAGAGAGAGA
>NW_027185809.1:5062652-5115138 GCF_028583685.1 Petaurus breviceps papuanus
AGAGAGAGAGAGAGAGAGAGAGAGAGAGAGAGAGAGAGAGAGAGAGAGAGATGTATATGTATGTATATATAAGTACATACATATATCCATACAAATATATATGGTAATACTCAAAGCAGCATTTTTTCTGCAGTAACAAGGAACTAGAAGGAAAGTAGGGACTCAATGGGGCAACGACTGGACAAATTGTAGTAGATGTGAGTATAATGAGATATTGTTATGTTCTAAGAAATGACAAACATGAAAACTTCAGAGAAACCTAGGAAAACACATAAATTGATTCAGAGCAAAGGGAGCAGAATGAGAAGATACGCACAATAATGAAAAAGAAAAGCGTCACTAAGGCTTCAGAGCTCTGAGAAACGCCGTGACTAAGGGAGATTTCAGAGGAGAGACAAGAAGCCTGTCTCATGCCTCTCAGCAGAGGCACAACTGCAGGGTCACAGACGTTAAGCTCAATGGGACTTTAGAGGCAATTTCATGTCACCTCCTCCTTTTTTCAGGTGATGGCATTGATGCCTAGAGAGGTTAATTGACTTGCCCAAAGAAGGTCACAGAGACAATGAGGGGCAGGGCTAGAATTCGAACCCTGGTGCTCTAATTCCAAATACACTGTTCTTCTCACTATGGAATGGGGCCTACATTTTCATATATGGCCAATGCGTGGATCTGTTTTATTCAAGGATATTCATTCATTCAACAGTAAGTGAGGACTTTATTTCTACGGGGTGAAGGGGTAGGAGGGTAGGGTTGAAATAATTGAGAAGTAACTAGGATTATTTTTAAGGATTCCAAATAAAAACCCTGAGTGGGAAATGCTAGACTTGGAATCAGGAAGACCTTGGTTCAAATCATGCCTCAGATTAATTGTGTGACCCTGAGCCAATCTTTTAGCTTCTCCTGCTTCTTTTTCTTCATCTGTAAAATTAAAGGATTGGACATGATGACCTCCAAGGCACTTCCCTTTCCAGATTTAAATTTATGATCTAAGTATTTATTTTAAAAGAAAAAAAGTAGTCCAATCACTTGTTGGGAACCTTGTAGAAAGGACTTCTGAGATATAAGTTGGATTGGATGGTCTCCCTGGTCCTTTCCAGTTCCAAGATTCTGTGATTCTAAGAAGCAAAACCACAACTAGAGAAATGTGATCAGGCCTTTGCACCAGGGCACTGATATCCAGACCTGTATTTCTTCCCTCTAGAAGTTCCAAGGTATGTGTTTCATTGGCAATCCACTGCCAGCCCCAGGCCATTCAGTGCCAACACCGAGGGCACCAACTCACTCGTAGGTCTGTCTTTTCCCCACTAGAATGGGTTCTTACTCCTTGCTACCTCTCCTTCTTTGCCTTTTCCTAGGGGTTGGGAGTTTATCACAAAAGCTCATAAGACATGCCACTGAAGTTGGGGATGGATTCTCTAAAGAACAAATTTCCCACTCTCCTGGTGCAATGGAACCTAGCCAATGAAAATGGTGTTTCCTTCCTCCACTGAATTTGCCTCAGGTATCTGAATTCCTGGTTATGACTCTGCCCTCAGAAAAAGCATCAGATCAAGAATCAAGAAAGCATCAGCATCAGCAGGTGTCAAGTACTAGAAAATGTTGATACATAAGGCCAATCACATTATAACTGCCATTGCTGTAGAACCAAGATGGCAGATTAGAGGTAGCTACCCAACTGAACTCTCTCAACATTCTCCTCCAAACAATTTAAAAATAACACCTCACATCAAATTTTGGGGCAGCAGAGTCAGCAAATGATCAGGGAGCTACATTTTTCTGGCCTAAGAAAACTTAAGAGGTTAGGCAGCAGAGTCTATGGAGGGTGGAGGCCTGTCCAGAACCTACACATGCTGGGGCAGCAACAGCAGCTGCAGAAGTAGTAGCAGCAGCAACTATGGGAGCTTTTATAACACTAATGACACATTCACAGTGCCCACAGCAGCTATGAATATGCTGGTGTAGTTCTGAATCACAAAGTGTAACAGACTCTCCATGTGGAAGACAGAACCAAAACATTTATTCAAACACCAGAAAGCCAAATCCCAACACCAGAAAGCCAAATCCATCATAGCAATCAAGAAGCTGGTACACATAACCAATGCAGCAAGCATTGACATTCCCAAGCCTTCCCTCCATCAGGCCTTCAAAACAAAACAGGCCTCCTTAAGCAAAAATGCCCCTCTCACACACTTGCTACTCTACCTCTGTATTGGCCGCTCTCAGCTCTTCTCGTTCTCTCCTCTTCTCCTTCCTGCTCTACCCTTCCTGTTTGAGTTCCAAATTCTCTCTGTCCTCCCACTCCTCCCACATCTACTGAGAAGGCAAACAATATATCAATTATACATGTAAAATCATGCAAAACATATTTCCATGTTAGCCATATTGCAAGTTCCTTTCAGCAAGTTTCTCCTACCATGGGCTCCATGGATTATATTTGGTCTATTAAGGGCAGGGAAGATCTTCAAATTCCCTTACCATTATAGCTTTCTGCCCAGAGATGGTGAAGGAGTTGAACAACAAACAGATCAGAAAGAGATTACAAAGGACCCTTTGTTCGCTGGCACTGAGGCTACTCTGTTATTCGCATGCAGCTCTGGATCACAGTTGCAGAGTAGAGAGGAGCACTGGTTGCTAGTCACAAGGCAGCAGGGGCCCTAGTCGAAGCTCCGAAGCAAAGAGAAGCACCAGTACTTGTGACTAAAGGGGAGTAGTGGCCCTTCCTGGATAAAGACCAGAGCACAGACCAGGAAAGCAGCAACTGTACCTCTCCCAGAATCACACCGCTTCAGAATCATCAAGAACTTGCCAAACCCAAGAACTAGCTCTGAAAACAGCCTTGTGAAAAAGCCTGACGCTT
Organism: Petaurus breviceps papuanus; assembly: GCF_028583685.1. Lineage (NCBI taxonomy): Eukaryota > Metazoa > Chordata > Mammalia > Diprotodontia > Petauridae > Petaurus > Petaurus breviceps. The sequence continues at coordinate 5,065,510 of NW_027185809.1, forward strand.
GGCACAGTACCTCCCCACCACCAAGTGAACAGAGCCCAATTTTAACAAAAAATTCAAAGTCTAGAAATAGTCTGGGGAAATGAGTAAACAACAAAAAATAACTTGAAGGAAGACCAAAACATAAACTCAGAAGACAATATGAAAACAGTTACCCAAAAAAACCCTCCAGAAAAAATGCTATTGGACCCAAGGCCAGCAAGAATTTCCAGAAGAAAGAAGAATGGTAGAAGAAAAATTAGGAAAACAAATGAGTGTAAAGCGAGAATAGTATACAAAGAGAATTAGCAGCTTGGTAAAAGAGATACCAAAAATACTGAACAAAATAGCACCTTAAAAATAGAATTGGTCTAATGGTAAAAGAGGCACAAAAATTCACAGAAGAAAAGAGCTCCTTAAAAAGCACAATTGGTCAAATAGAAAAGGAGGTACAAAAGCTCCCTGAAGAAAATAATTCCTTCCAAACCAGAACTGAGCAAGTGGAAGCTAATGATTCTGTAAGGCACCAAGAGACAGTAAAACAAAATCAGAGTAGTGAATTGATCCACCCATTCTGGAGAATAATCTGGAACTATGCCCAAAGGGTAATAAAATTGTGCATGCCTTTTGTTCCAGCAATACCACTAGTAGATAGATCTACTAGTAGAGAGCAAAGGAAAAGGATCTATATGTACAAAAATATTAATAGCAACTCTTTTTGTGGTGGCAAAGAATTGGACATTGAGGGGATGCTCATCAAATGAGGAATGGCTGAACAAGTTGTGCCATATGATTAAGAGGGAATGTTATTGTGCCATGGGAAATGACTGGGGTAGGTATGTTCAGAAAAACATAGCAAGACCTATATGAACTGATTCAAAGTCAAGTGAGAAGAACCAGGAGATCATTGTATACACTAACAGCAATATTGTAATAATAATCTACTATGAAAGACTTGACTATTCTGATCAATACAATGATCCAAGACAATTCCAAAGGACTCATGGTGAAAAGATGCTAATTCACCTTCAGAGAAAGAACTGATGAACTCTGAGTGCAAATTGAGGAATACTTTTGTCTCTTTCTTTTTCTTGGGTTTTTTTTACAATATGGGTAACATGGAAATAAGTTTTGCATGATTTTACGTGTATAATTGATACACTATTTGCCTTCTCACTGGGTATGGGAGGAGTGGGAGGGGGAGAGAATTTGGAACTCAAATTTAAAAAGAATGTCAAAAATAAATTATAAACTTTAATGTTTAAAAAAATGTCATTTCCATCCATATAGCCTCATAAACCACTTTTATTGGCCATGGCTAAAATCAGATGAAGATAATAGAACTGCTAAGTATTACTCTATAAACTTGTTTTATAGCTGGTAATGAGGACTCCTGTATCTCCTGATCAATTACTTAACAAGTCTTCCCCAGGTTTCTCAATTTTTCACTTTTGAAAATAACTCCCTGCTTTTGTTTCTGGAGTTCAAAAAATTCTTATACACACACACATATTTTATATACACACATATACATATACAGTATAATATGTATGATGTGTTTAGTTAGAGTTTATGGGCTTTATCCTAGGTGGTCTGTGGTTGATGTTATTCTAATCATTAAACTACATAGGGAAACCAGAATTTGCTAAATCCTCAATCTGGTTTAGGAAACCCTTTCCCTAGATAAGGAGAAAGAACTGCTCTTCTTCAGTAGGTATTGAGAGGGAATGCAATAGTTATTGACTAAGCTGAAATGAAGCAGTTTACAATATTAAAAGTCCTTCTGCACTTTGAGGCCCTCAAATAGATTTTTTTAATTGTTTCTCTCCATCATGATAAACTCTTCTAACTGTAAAATCATCACCAGACTAATTTAGAGGGAAGAGCAGGAAAGCCAGGATCTGCATGAGCATTAGGAATTCAACCTTGGGACAAAGTCATTTGTAATAATACCACTTTAATTCAAACCTCATTAGTTAAGGATATGTGATAATCCAGGCAAGATCTGGGTGAGAGTTTGCCCTAGCTCTCTCTATTAGATATGAAAGTGATTGCACATACAGAGTTAGAAGAAAATAGATTGAACTGTTTAATTTTTTAAATTGTTTTCCACAAAATGCACAATGTAAATGGAACAGCCACCACAAAATAATCAAAAGTGAGTATTACAAAACTGTAAAGAACAAGAATGAACGTAAAGAAGGCATATGAGAAAATACTTTCCCCCTTCCCCACCAACTCCTTTACAAAAGTGGGAAGTGGGTTGGAAATGTGTATATTTTCATGTTTTTGACATATCGATGTTTTGTCAATTTTTTTTCTCTTTCACTCTTTTTTTCATTCAGAAAAATTATTTATTGTATGGGATATATTATATATGGGAATATATATGTATGTGTGTATGCATATGGGTATGGGTATGGGTATGGGTATGGGTATGGATATGGGTATGGGTATGGGTATGGGTATGGGTATGGGTATGGATGGATGTGTATCTCCAATATCTTTGGAAGGGCTAGAAGAATACAATAGAAAATTCAGGTGATATGATGAAAGAAGATATCGATGAAAATGTACTTTCAATAACTGTTTTCAAATACTTTTGAAGGCACTTTAGCAACATTCACTTTCATATAAATCATGTACAAATGAATCTCATCTCTCCACTAAAGCAGGTGCTGCTCTTTACCTGGCAACACTGTAAGCTTAAGAGAAATAAAATTCATTTCTTTAAAAAAAAAAAGTGCTCTCTGATTTAGACTGCCCCCCCCTAAATCCCTCCCCATTAGTGATGTTCAAATGTGGTACAGGGAAGGGGAAAGAGTATCAGAGGTTGCCAGAGTGTACGAGGAAAAACCAAATCACATAGCCAAGCATGAACAATGTGTTGTCACTGCTCATAGAGAGCAGATCATCCACTGAATTACTGGCCTGTGAATTGTCTGGAGAGGCCCAACTCTACAATTCACCATTATGAAAGGTAGTAGACCATTCTTCCTAGGCTACTAGGCTGCTCCTGGCACCACAAGAGTCCTATATTGCCATGATTTGACTTCACTGACTTGCATTTTAAGCCAGACTTTCTGGCTGCTCACAGACTAACTCAGGACTTCTCTTACACTCATTTCTAAGGAAAGATTTGTCACCACCTCCCTATAGTGACTCCTAGAACCTGAGAGATCGTTTAACATGACCTCCTGCCTATGTCATAAGCCACTGCTTCTGATATAGGCACATCCAGGGAAATAGGCAAAGGTTCAGAAGGTGCTTTCAAGGATACGGTTACTACCAACATGACATGGTATCATTACTGTTTATTATGTGCCTAAGACCTAAGAAAGCTTGTCACACAATCTGATTTACATGATTCCCTCAGGGCACACACACAATGGAAGGTAACACAAACACAGATATGCAAGGAAAGCCACTCAGATTACTGATCCCCTCAGATAATCCATTGCTATATATTATATAAATATATTTATTTATACATATAATTTATATTTACATATATATAATATAATCCATTGCTAGAACAAAGTCTTCCCTTGTCCTTCTTACTCTACATCCCATTAGTATAAGTGCAGTTTAAGAAATACAAGGCCACATATTGTATCAGAAATGTTAGCTATATAAGGAGGGAATAACATACACACTCAATTAGGCATGGAAATCTATCCTACCCTACGGTTAAGTAGGGGGGAAGGGAACAAGAGAGGGGGATGATAGAAGGGAAGGCAATATGGGGGAGGGGTAATAAGAAAGCAACACTTTTGAAGAGGGAAAGGATGAAAGGAGAGAATAAAATACAAGGGGACAGGATAAGGATAGGAGGAGATATGGTTAGTCTTTCACCACGTGACTATTATGGAAGTGTTTTGCATGATCACACATGTATAACCTAGATCAAATTGGTTTCGATAAGTGGGGAGGGAGGAAGAGAAAGAATGTGGAACTCAAAATTTTAAAAATAAATGTTAAAAATTGTCTTTTACATGCAACTGGGAAATAAGATATACAGATAATGGGGTGTAGAAATCTATCTTGCCCTACAGGAAAAATAGAAGGGAAGGAGGTAAGAGAAGGGGGGAGGGTATGATAGACCCTAGGGCAGACTGGGGGAAAGGGTAATCAGAATGGACACTATATTGGGGTGGGAGAAATGGGGAGAAAATTTGGAATTAAAAATCTTGTGGAAGTGAACGTTGAAAACTAAAAATTAATTAATTAATTAATAAAAAGAATTTTAAAAGAAAAGCTAGTTATAGCAAGAAAGCAAGAAAAAGAAGTAATAAAAATAGTCAACGAAGAAACAAAATTGTCATTCTTTGCAGACAATATGATAGTATTCCTTTCTAGTTGAAATAATTAATAACTTTAGCAAAGCTGCATTATATAATATAAAATCACCTAAATCTATTTACTACCAATCTATATGCTACCAGCAAAATCCAGCAAGAAGAGATAAAGAAATTTCACTTAAAATTACTACAGAAAATATAAAATACCTGGAGATCTGTCTGCCAAGACAAACCCAGGGACTATGTGAATACAACTACAAAACACTTTTCACACAAATCAAAAAGAGTTAAACAATTTGAGAAATATTAATTGCTTATAGGTGGGCTGAGCCAATATAATAAAAATAACAGTTCTACCTAAATTTATTTACTTATTCAGTACCATATCAATTAACCTACCAATGAATTATTTCATAGAGGTAGAAAAAAATAATAACAAAATTCATCTGGAAGAACAAGTTCCAGAATATCAAGAGAATCCAAAGGCGGGGGGTAGGTGCCAGTAACAGATTTCAAACAATATTACAAAACAGTAATCATGAGGACTATCTGGCTAATAAATAGAGAGGTAGATCAGCTATACAATGCACAGTAGTAAATGACCATTGTAACCTACTATTTGATAAACCCAAAGATCCAAGCTTTGAGGGCATGAACTCCACATTTGAAAAAATATTCCTGGGAAAACTGGAAAGTAGTTTGGTAGAAACTAGGCATAGACCAACATCTCACACTGTATGCCAAGATAAGATCAAAATGGATAAATGCTTTAGACATAAAGTATGATATCATAAGTAAATTAGAGGAACACAGAAAAATTCACCTGTCAGATCTAGAGATAAGAGAAGAGTTTATAACCATCAAGAGATAGAGAAGATCACAGGAAGCAAAATGGATAATTTTGATTACATGGTATTAAAAAGGTTTTATAGAAACAAAACTAATGCACCCAAAATTAGAAGAAAAGCAGGAAACTGGCAGAAAAAAATTATAGTAAAATTCTCTGATAACGGTTTCACTTCTCAACTATACAGGAAATTGATTCAAATTTTTTTAAAAAATAAGAATCATTCCCCAATTCATAAATGGTAGGATATGAACAGGCAGTCATCAGAAGAAGAAATCAAAGCAATCAGTAGACACATAAAAAATGCTCCCAGGGCAGCCAGGTAGCACAGTGAGTAAGAGTACCAGCCCCAGAGTCGGGATGACCTGGGATCGAATCCAGGCTCAAACACTTAGCACCCACCCAGAAACACCTGGCTGTGTAACCTTGAGCAAGTTACTTAACCCCAATTGCTTTTAAAAAAATGCTCCCAATCACTATTGATTGGAGAAATGTAAATTAAAACAGCTCTGAGATATGAACTCATTCTATCTATACCAATATCTTTTGGCTAATATGAAGGAAAAGGAAAATGACAAATGCTAGAGAGGATGTGGAAAAATTGAGGATTAATGTACTTTTGGTGAAATTGTAAACTGGTCCAAACATTCTGGAGAACAACTTGGAAGTACTGTTAAAGGATTATCAAACTTTGCTTAGCCTTTCCTCCAGCAATACCACTACTAGATCTGTATTCCAAAGAGATCAAATAAAATGGAAAATGACACCTGAAAAAACTTACATGAACTGATGCAAAGTGAAGGAAGTTAGAATGAGGAGCACAGTAGCAGCAATTGAAAACAGTAACAGCAATATGGTAACAATGATCAACTATAAAAGACTTACCTGCTCTGATCAAGACAATAATCCAATACAATTCCAAAGGAAATACAATGAAAAATGCTATTCACCTGCAGAAACAGAGCTGTTAAACTCTGAGGGCACTTTATTTTTATTGATGTTTTTTCTTTTTCTTTTTTTTTTTACTTTTCTTTATTTGTTTTTAACACTTTTCTTTTTAAATTAATGAGTTTAAGATTCTCTCCCTCATTCCCACTCCCTCCCATGCCCAGTGAGAAAGCAAACAATAGATCTATTATACATGTGAAATTATGCAAAACATGTTTCCATATTAACTATATCACAAAATGAAGCAAAACCAAGTAAAGAAAGCAAGAAAATTATATTTCAATTTGTGCTCAGAGTTCATCAGGTCTCTCTTGGGAGATGGATATCATTTTTTTTCATCATGAGTCCTTTGGACCATCATATTGATCAGAGGAGCCAAGTCTTTCACAAATAATGAACATTACAACATTACTATTACTGTACACAATATTCTCTCGGTTCTCTCTTTACTCTCTGCATCAGTTCATATAGGTATTGCCATGTTTTTCTGAAACTACCCCATTTGTCATTTATTACAGCTCAATAACACTTCATCACAATCATGTGTCACATCTTGTTTAGCCATTCCCCAATTTATAAGCATCTTCTCAATTCCCAATTCTTTGCCACCACAAAAAAGAACTGCTATACGTATTTTTGTACATATAGATCCTTTTCCTTTTTCCTTTGAACTTTTTGGGAAACAGACCTAGTAGGAGAATTGCTGGATCAAAGGCTATGCAGTTTTATAAACTTTGGGGCATAATTCCAGATTGTTCTTCAGAATAGTTGGACTAATTCACTACCCCACCAACAATTCATTAATGCACCTATTTTCCCTCATCCTTTTCCAGAATTTGTTATTTTTGATAGATGTGAGGTGGTACCTCAGAGTTCTTTAATTTGCCTTTCTCTAATCAATAGTGATTTAGGTCATTTTATATGACTTAGATAACTTTGATTTCTTCTTCTGAAAAATGCTTGTTCATACCTTCTGACTATCAATTGGGGAATGTCTCGTTTTAAAAAAAAATTGACTGTTTCCTTTATGTTTGAGAAGTGGGTCCTTTTTCAGAGAAACTTGCTATAAAAAAATATATTCTTTCATTCTCTATGGTACCTATTAGCAAAATGTAGTTTCCCTGATTATTCCTTTTAATAAGGTCTATTTTTGCTTTCGCTTTGACTGAAATCAAGATTGTTACCTCTGCCTTTTTTTCTTCAGCTGAAGCATAATAGATTCTCCTCCAGTCTTTCATTTTAACTTTGTCCCTGTCTTTCTGTTTCATGTGTGTCTAGTACACAACATATTGTTGAATATCGGTCTCTAATGCTTTCTATATCCACCTCTGTTTTGTGGGTTAGCTCATCCTATTCACATTCACAGTTAGAATTACTGTCTGTTCCCTGTCTCCTATTTTCTTCTGTTTATCTCTCTTTCTTTATCTTCTCCCTCCTCAAAAGTCAGCTTTGCTTCTGACCACGGTCTTCCTTAACCCACCCTCCCTTTGGTAATCCCCCCATATCTTTTATTTCCTTCCCCTTCTATTTCTTTATTTAGTTAGATAGATTTCTCTACCCAAGTGAGTGTGTATATATCTTCCTTTTTTTAACCAATTCCTATGAGAGTGAGGTTCAAGCATTGCCTGCCACTACCATCCTATATCCCCTCTACTAAAAAGGCTCTTCTTTGCATGCCTTTTTTATGTAAAAAAATTTTCCTCCTTCTACTTCTCTCTTCCCCCTTTTCCCAATCCAAACCTCTTCCTCACACCTACATTTTTTTGTGTGATCATCCCAACATAATCAGCTCACACTCATTCCCTCTATGTAGACTTCTTCTAACTGCCCTAGTAATGAAAAAGTTCTTAGGACTTACATGTGTTATCTTCCCATACAGGAATGTAAACAGTTTAACTTTATTGAGTCCTCTATGAGTACTCTTTCATGTTTACCTTTTTATGACCCTCTTGAGTTTTCTGTTTAAATACCAAATTTTTTATTCATCTCTGGTCTTTTCATCAGAAATGTGTGGAAGTCCTCTATTTCATTTAAAAAAAATTCTCCTGAAGGACTATATTCAGTGTTTCTCAGTAGATTATCCTTACTTTATCCTATCTTCTTTGCCCACTAAAATATCATATTCTAAGCCCTCCACTCTTTTAATGAAGAAGCTGCTAAATATTGTGCAATCCTGACTGTGGGTCCATGGTATTTGAATTGTTTCTTTCTGGCTGCTTGCAATTTTTTTCCCTTTACATTGGAGCTCTTGAATTTGGCTGTAATAATTCTGGGAGTTTTCATTTTGGGATCTCTTTCAGGAGGTGATGAGTGGATTGTCTCAATTTCTATTTCATACTCCCTGATAATTTATTGAAATGTGGTGTCTAGGCTCTTTAAAAAAACATAGTTTTCAGGTAGTCCAGTAATTCTCACATCTCTCCTCAATTTGTTTTCCAGATCCATTGTGTTTTCAATGAGATATTTCACATTTTCTTCTATTATTTTCATTCTTTTGACTTCGTTTTATTGTTTCTTGAAGTTTCGTGGAGTCATCAGCTTCTGCTTGCCCAAATCTAATTTTTAAGGCATTATTTTCTTCAGCAAGCTTTCGTACCCCTTTTTTTATTAGTCAATTCTGCTTTTTAAGAAATTCTTTTCTTCAATGAATTTTTATACCTCCTTTTCATTTCCTATTCTGCTTTTAAAAGAGTTTTTTTTACGTTAATTTTTGTGCCTCTTTTAACATTAGGCCATCCTCTTTTCATAATTGTATTGCATCATACTCATTTCTTTTCCCAATTTTTCCTCTAGCACTCATCTCTTTCTTTAACTCTTCCATGAACTCTTGCTGACCATGGGTCCAATTAGCATTTTTCTTGGAGCCTTTTTGGTAGTTGTTTTCACACTGTCTTCTTCTGATTTTATATTTTGGTCTTCCCTGGCCAAATTCTTGGTGCTTCCAAGGTAATATGATCCAAGAAGATGTATGGTTACTGTTCTCCTAGTCTGTGCTCTGGTATTTACCCAGGAAGGGTCCCTAGGATCCTTCAGCTACAAGTATAAGCACTCCTCTTGACTCTGGAACTATAACCAGGTCCCCTGCTCTCTTGCAGCCACAAATGCTAGGACTCCTCTGGGTCCTAGAACTGTGACCAGGGACCCTGCTCCCTTGTAACCAGCCAAAAGTACTCCTCTACTCCAGAACTGTGACACAGAATTGCTTATGGACAATAGAGTTGTCAATCAGGATGAGCTGCTCACAATGCCAGCAAAGGATCCCCTGCAATCTCTTTCTGACCAGTCATCAAACCCCACCATCATATCTGGGCTGAGAGCTCCTAAAGCTGCTGCTGCTGCATCTGTCAGGGCTGCCTCTACAACCTGACTCTGTTGCCTTTGCTATTCTTTGGGCCTGTGCTCACACTAGTGTTACAGACCCCTCCTGCAGACTTCCTAAGTTGTCTCAGGTTAGATAAATGTCAGGTGCCGCTGTCACTCTAAAATTTAATTTAAGGCATTGTTTTAAAGATGTGTGCAAGGGGAATATTATGAGAGTTCAGCTGCTTCCTGGCCTGTACTCCACCATCTTGGCAAAGGTTCAGTGTGTATTTTCTTTTACAACATGATTAACATGGAAATATATTCTGCATGATTTCATGTGTATAATCGATATATTGCTTGTCTTCTCAGTGGGTAGGGGAGATAATTTGGAACTCCCCGTTTTAAAAAATGAATGTTAAAAAAACTTTAATGTAATTGGGAAACATTTAACAAGATTAAAATATATTACAAACAAGCAAACAAAATACAAGCTCAGGTACCTGAATTCTCTCAAGCTCCATATGCTTTCTATAAAGTGTGAAAGATAATGATTCCCTTGATAGGGTTCTTGGCAGCAGCTGCTGCCTTCCTACCCTACAGATCAACTACCTGCTTCCCTGGTTGTGTTAAGTCAACTATAGGATGGGACAGTCCTGACAAGGCTGACTTTACAGAGTCCTTTCAAAGCCTTCAATTCTTCAGAATAATCAGCATACTGGTGCTTTTACTCAAAGAGCAAAATTGCTTAGAATGAAACAATGCTTCCTAACATTACTGCTTTGGGAGGGGGCCAAAGCAAGGCAAGAGCCAGAGTTCCATTTAGGGACATATTCAGGGATATTAGAAAATAAATAAAGGCAACTATGCAAATTTTTCCATTATTACATTAAGTGGATGAATGTAATACATACATGCCCAATACACAGAGGACTATTAACCATTTGGCAGCTTTTCTGAGAACCTTACATCTCTGCTGGCTCACTCTCTCATTGCTTGGCAGGGAGCTGTCCACTCCTACATTGCATGGGAACTGTTGACAGAGACATAGAGAAGTGGTGTAAGAGGGTACAAGATGATGTCAAATAGGAATATTGTTGGGCAGTATGGGGAAGAAGAAGACACAAAGTCCTGTGCCCCAGCCTCCATGGGATTCCTTCTTTAGAAAGGCTGAAATTACTCCCATCTCCCATCCCAAAGTGATCCCTTCTCCTACTCAGCTATGTGAACCAATCACTGAGTAATTTAATGTTTCTTCCAATTGGGTGTTGTGTTGTTTAATAAAGCAAAGACAATTGCCTGTTCCTGGGGGCTAGAACAGCCTTCTCTATGTGTTTACTTGAGAATAAATGCTGTTATAATCTCTTTGGGGAAATCAATATCTTCCTGTGCATATGCACTGTCCTGTTGAAGGTACAGATTGTACAAGGAAAGAAAGGCAAATTTATGGCCTTGTAAATGTCAGCAGAAGCTGGTTGATTTAGTGAGAGCTGTAATTAAAGTTTTGTTGATAATAAAAAATGGAGACAATAATCAAAGTCACCGAGTTGTTTTCTCCATATCTCCTTATCCTATATAACTACATTGCTGTGAGCTGTAGGAGAAAGACCTGCTTCTCAGCAGGTAGTGGAATGGTTTTGGGGAAAGCAATTCTTTTTACCACTCAGTCATGATGCTTCTGGGCAGTGGGAAACATTGCAATCATAACATCATCTTTAGAAATCTAAATATCTAAATCTCTTTAAACTGATTTTTTTTTCAATATGCATCTGACCCTTGCCTAGATTCCTTCTTGTGAAGTTGGCTTTTTGAGGCAGGGTTCTCCTGGGATGGTCCACACCTCCAGAAGGAAATCAAGGATCCAATTCAACAAATTTATCAAATGTCTATGCTTTGCAAAACATTGAAATAGATGCTGGGAAAATAAAGACAAAAACCAGAAAAATGCGTGCCCTCAGGGAGTTTACATTCTGTTAGAGTAAAACAAAATGTTCACTGATAAGCAAATTCAAAATATATCCAAAGTAATTTCAATGTGTAGAAAGAGTTGTTAATCTGGGTAAATCATGAAAGATCTCGTATAGAGGTGGCACCTGAGATGTGCCTTAAAGGAAGATTGTGATTCTAAGTGTGATGGACGAGATAGAAGTATGTTCCACCTCCAAAGAGGCACTTATATCATTGGCTACCATGAAAGCCTAAAGGGGAGGGACATTACACAAGCCTCCTCAAGGCAGCAAAGGAAAGTTTCCCAGATTTCATCAAGTATAGTCAATGAATCAATAAACATCTCTTAATACCTAGTCTGAGCAAGGCACTGTGTTAAAGGCACTGGGGAACCAAAGAAAGCAGAAATACAGTCCCTATTCTGCAGAAGTTTATGGTGGAAATGTGCTGTGAAGACAATAGGCAAATAATCAGCCACATGTAATTTGTCTATGAGATAAATTGGAAATAATCAACCGAGGGAAGACACTAGAATTAAGTGGCATCAGGAGAGGATTCTTTATAGAAAGTGGGAATTTAGCTAAAACTTGAAAGAAGCCAGAAAGCAGAGATGAGGAGGGAGAATGTTCTAGGTATGGGGAAAAGCCAGTGAAAATGCAGGGAGTATCTTATTTGAGGAATAGTAAGGAAGCCAGTATTGCTGAATCAGAGTATGTACATAAGGTAGAAAGGTGGAAGCAGACTGGAAAGGTGTGGGTTATAAAGGACTTTGAATGTAAAACCAAGGGTTTTATATTTGATCTTGGATGTGATGGGAGACTGACTGATGGAAGGCATATTGGTTCTTCCTCCTGCTGCCTATCTTGAAGCAAAAACTGGTTACCATATCCTCCTATAAAGGTGATGTCATAGAAAGAGCACTAGCCCTGGAGTCAGAAAGACTTGAATTCAAATTCACCCCCAGATGTTTCCAACCTATGCGACCCTGGGCAGGTCACTTAACCTCTGTTTAACTTAGTTTCCTCTTCTGTAAAATAGCATTTACCTCCCCGTGTTGTGAGAATCAAATGAGATAAATAAGCAATAATGATATCATTAACATGAGTAATAATAAATGAGTAAAAACTTTAGCACAATGATTAGTACATAATTACCTGTTTCCCTTTTCATTTCAACTACACTATGTTTGAACAAATCTTTTAAAATTTTTGTGTAATCAATCAGAATTTTTTTTTTTTATCTTTTGGGATCTTCTCTATTATTTGTTTAGTCATTACTGCTTCCCCATAGACCTGAAAGGTAAACTCTTTATTAGTCTTTTAATTTGTTTATGATGTGACCTTTTGTATTTATTTGGAACTTATCTCTCTTTTTTACATTTTTTAAAATAATTTATTTATTTTTAGTTTACAACATTCAGTCCCACAAGCTTTTGAGTCCCAAATTTTCTCCTCCTTCCTCCCTTTCCCCATTCCCAAGATGGCGTGCAATCTAATATAGACTCATTAAACGTATTTTCACATTAGTCGTGTTGCAAAGAATGATTATAACCAATGGAATGAACCATGATAAAGAAGAAACAAAACAAAACAAAAAAAAAAGAGGGAGCAAATAGTATGCTTCAATCTTCATTCAGACTCTATAATTCTTTCTCTGAATATGGATAGCATTTTCTCTCATGAGCTTTTTGAAGTTGTCTTAGAAACTTGCATTGCTCAGAAGAGCCTGGAACTTATCTTTTTTTTTTTTGAAATTACATGACATTATATATACTTTGAAAGTGCTTTCACATACATCATTTGATTTATTTTTATGATAATTTTGTGGGGAAGCTAAGTATTTTACTGTACCCAACTTATAGATTAGGAAAAGAAGTTTGGTTTCTTAAGTCCTAGTCCAATATTTTCCCCCTTTTAAAATTTATTTATTTTTAGATAAATTATTTTTACAAGTTCCACAAATCTCTGTGTTCCAAATTTTCTCCCTCTCCCTCTCCTCGTTCCCTACAACTTCTAATCCACTATAGGTTCTACATATACCTTCACATTAAACATATTTTCACAATAGTCAAGTTGTAAAGAAGAATTATAACCTATGGAATGAACCACAAGAAAGAAGAAACAAAACAAAACAAAAAAGGAGAGCAAATAGTTTACTTCAATCTGCATTCAGACACCAGAACTTATCTGTATAAATGATTTGAGGTGTTGGCATAGAACAGGAGTGTACTGGAGCCATCTTTAATCAGCAGTACTCATTATTAAAATTTAAGTGGGAGCATTTATGCCCCAGAAATCAGCAATCACTATAAATCAGAGCTTAAATGTTGCATTCTTGATGATAGAGACTTTAGAAAGTATTATTTATAAGAAATGATGAGCTCAATGATCTTATAAAAATATGGAAAGAATTGCACAAAATTATGAAGAGCAAAATGAACAGAACCAAGGGAACATTATATATAGTAACAGCAATATTGTTTTAATAACTTCGAGTAAGTTATTTTGATTATTGTAAATACCCAAATTAACTATATAGGGCATATGAAGAAAGACACTATAGGCATCCAGAGAAAGAAGTGATAAACAGAAGTATATATAGAATGGTTTTACATATATTTACATATTTGTATCTAATGGTGGCCATCTCTAAGGTGGGGGGTGAGGGATCCGGGAGAGCAAAGAAAAAAAAAGAAATTTACATAATTTTGTTGTATATTTAAAAGGAATAGCAAGTTATACGTAGTAGATTTGCAGTTTCATGTGCAATCATCTTTTTTATTATGTTATGGAAATGCTTGTTTTATTCCATAAGTTAAAAATAAAATAAATATTTTTAAAGTATTAATAATGTAGATTAAATTTAAAAGTGTGTAGACATATTTTATTTTTCCTGGAGAGTTCCAGTGTTAAATTTTTACCAGTACACCCCTGTATTACTCTATATACCTTCCTTAAGGAATGTAGTAGAAGGCTCAGAGAATGAAGTTCCTACCAGATGAGCCATCTGGTGACTGTAGTAGAATAATAACTAACAACAATATAAACAATGATAATCAACAACCAGCCTGTACATAGCACTTTCAGGTTTGCAAAGTGATTTCATATCCATTTTTCCATTTGAGCCTCACAATATCTCTGGTGTAAAACTAATTTTTGCCAGATTGCTTTCTAGTTTTCCTACCAGTTTTTGTTATATAGTGAACCCTTCCTCAGGTAATTAGGGTTGGGGGTTTATCAAACACTGTGCTGCTGTTTATTCACTTCATTTGTTGTGTATCTAATCAGTTCTATGGATTAAACTCTTCTAAATTTAACCAATGCTAACTTGGTTTAATGATCGTGGCTTTGTGGTAGATGTAACAAGACCAGTGGTTGTCTGACACAGCTTCCCTGACTTCCCTGAAACAGCTTCTTCCTCCCTGCAATGGCTCCAACTTCTCTCAAGCAGCGTCCTGGTCTGGGGCTTCTCAGACTTGGTATGTACTTGAGAACACCACACAATTTGTCATCCACTAATGACCTACTGACCAGGAGTAGTTTCAAGATAAAAAGAAGGAAGGACTGTCTCAAGAGATGCTAAGTGCCGCTGTATTCTTGCTGTGTATCTTGGGTTGTATTAGGGCAAAGTAAATCACCTTTGTTAAATACTCAGTGACTTGAGTGCCTCATTTTGTCCCAACATCAACCTGTACTAAGAGGGTACTGGCTTTAGAACAACACCTACAGTCAGTTAAGATTTGATACTTATATTCTTCAGATGAATTTCACTATTATTTTTTCTAGCTCTATAAAATATTCCTTTGGTAGTTTGATTGATACAGTACTAAATAAATAAATTAATATGGGTAGCAATGTCATTTATATTATATTGGCTTGACCTACTCACAAGCAATTAATGTTTCACCAATTATTTAGGTCTGTTTTTATTTTGGCATTGAGAGATTTATAGTTAGATTTATATAGTTCCTGAGTGCAGCTTAATATAATGCACCCAAATATTTTATAACTTCTGTAGTTTTTTAATGGAATTTCTCTTTCTAGCTCTTCCTGGTGGCTGTTGTTGGTAATATATAGGAATGTTAATAATTTAGGTGTATTTACCTTATATCCTGCAATTTTGTTGATTTCATTATTTTTTAAATTATTTTTGATTGATTCCCTAGATTTCTCTGTCAGCATTTCATCTGCAAAAAAATAATTTTGCTTACTTTTTGCCTATGCATAGTCCCTCAATTCTATTTTTGTTGTCTTATTGAAATTTATCTTTCTTGTTTTACTGCATTTCTACTACTATGACACAGTAATAATTAAAATAGTGGTGACAATAGGCATCTTTGCTTTAAACCTAATATTTTTAAAAGGCTTCTTACTTTTCTCCATAATATACAATGTTTGTTCATGAATTTAGATAAATATTATTTGCTATATTAAGTAAAAGTCTACTCATTCCTATGATTTCTGGAGTTTTAAATAGAAATTGGTGCTAGATTTTGCCAAAAGTTTTTTAAAATATCTATTAATGTAATCATATGACTTTGATTTTTATATGTTAACATAATTAATCACAGTCTTTTCTATATTGAATCAACCCTGCCTTCCTATTATAAACTGAATATGATTACAATCTTCTAATATATTGGTTTAGCCTAATACTAATATTTTATTTAAAATTTCGTGTCAATATTCATTAGGAATATTGTTCTTTCTTTTTCTCCTCTGGCTTTCCCTATTTATGTATTAAGATCATATTAAGAAAGTGGAAGAATATTTTCTTTTCTAATTATTGCAAACAATTTTGTAGTATTGAAATTAATTGTTCTTTGAAAAATCAATAGAACTCATTTGTAAACCCATCTGGACATGGAATTTTTTCCTTTGGGAGTTCATTCAAAATATGTTCAAGATTTCTGATATTGGGTTTTTTATTATATATTTCTTCTTTTGTTAATCTAGGTATTTTATTTTTGCTAATATTCATAAATTTCTTCCAAGTTATCAGTTTGTTAGCATTTAATCAGACTAAATCATTGCTGATAATTTCCTTTACAGTTCTTTTTAATTTTTATATGAATAACTTGATTTTCCTCTCTATAATGAGATTGATTGTTTATCTGCTTTATTCATTTTTTCAAAGCACCATATTTTATTTATCACTTGGGTTGTAGCACTAACACAGTGAAAAGAACACCAGTCCTAAAGTCAGGAGCACGAATCTTCCTGAATTCAAATATGACTTCTGCCACTTACTGGTTATGCTACCCAGCCCAGGCAAATCCGTTAACCCTTCTTGCCTCATCTGTAAAATGATCCAGAGAAAGAAATGGCTAATTACTCCATTATTTTTGCCAAGAAAACATCAAATTAGGTCACAAAGAATCAGCCCCAACCGAAAAACAAGTGAACAGTAACAATACATTTTTTTTTTATCAATACAATAATCTCTTTGCTTTGGATCATCTCTTCTTTAATTTTTGGAATTTCTATACTTAGTTGAGCATTTTTATTTGTTATTATTTAATATTTTTTAAATTGTGTGCTGAATTCATTGGTTTGTTCTTTCTCTATTTTGCTGACAAAAGTAGAGATATAAAATTTCCTCTCAGCACTGTTTTAGCTGTATCCCATAAGTGTTTGTATTTTGTCTCATTATAATTTTCTTTGAAAAAAATTCTATTCTTTCTGTAATTTGACTCTTAAGCTTTTTCTAATAACATTAGTCTCCAATTACTTTTTGGCATAGTATTTATGTCCCAATATGTGGTTAAATTTTGTAAAGGTACCACATACAGCCTTAAAGTGTGTAAATTTCTTTCTGCTACCATTCAGTGATCACCAAAGACCAATCATCTCTAAATTTTCTGAAGTTCTATTAAGGTCCTTTATTTCTTGTTATCTTTTGGCTAGGTTTGAGTAGGTCTGGTAAAGGCACATCAAGGTCATTTTAGTTTTACTATCTATTTCTTCCTCCAATTCAATTAACATTTCCTATAAGTATTTTGATACTGTGCTATTAGATACATACATGTGTATGGATTTGTGATATTAATTTATTATGTAAGATGCCTTTAATCATAATGTAATTTCTCTGCTTATCCTTTTGTCTTGTTTTATATTTACTGTAGCATTATCTGAAATTATTATTGCTACCCTTGATTTTTTTGAGTTCAGCCAAAATGCTCCTGCTACTCATTTCAACTTTATGTGAATCTTTGTATTCCAAATGTGTTTCTTATAAACAATATATCCCTATATTCTGCTTTCTATTTCTTCCATTTTATATGCAAATTAATCCAATTCATACTGATAGTTATCATTGTTGATGGTGTATTTCCATTCATCCTGACCTCTTTCCTCTCTTTCCTCCTATCCCTCTCTTTACAGATAGTAAGGTGGTGAGAGAAATGATTATTTCTTTCATAAATTAATAAACACTTATTGAATTGAAACTAAAGGGTTTTCCATTTTCTCATCCAGAAATCAACCATTGTGGGAAATTTTGATCAAGACTTACCCAGACAGGAAAGCTATGGTGTAATCAAAGATACTCAAGAAATCCTAAGTTTAAGTGAATTGATGAATTCCTGCTCATTGTGTTTACTGAGACAGGTATGGGCAAATGTGGATTTTCCCCTTTGTCAGATTGGTGGTGTGGATATTGATAAGTCTCTTTGACCAAGACGGGGTGCTCAGTTTCATCTACTCCAAACCCCTCATTGGAATAAGCCAACCTCTCATTATAACATTCATTATCTCATTGCTTGTTAACCAATCAGAACTGATTTCCACCCTCTGGTATACCCCCTTTTCAAAAGATTTTATAAATATCAAAGTTTCAACAGGCTCTTTCTCTGCATGCTGAGGGGAACAATGTGCCTATTTTATTGACTGCATTTTAGACATTGTCAATAAAATTGTTTATAATTTATCCAGAAACTCTGTCTCTTGAAAATTTTCAATCATCACACTGCTAAAAGAGAGGAAATTTCCCTGATACTTAAGAAAGTCTGAGGGAAATAGTCCATTTCTCTTTTGCAGTTCTCTTACCTTGACCCCACCACGATCCCAGGTTTTTACTCTTTCTTCCTTTCTTTTTAATCCCACCTTTATGTTCCTCCCTCCAACATTCCAGTTTGTTTTGCTATTCCATAGACTATTCCATATCTATGGGGAAGGGATACTGTACACTGCCAGTTATATGCCGGAAGTCTCCTCATGACAGTACAGGAAAGTTTCCCAGAGTTCATCAAGTATAGAATCAGTCAATAAATATTTATTAAATGCCTGCTATATGCCTTCCCTTTTATGCCTTACCTTTTTTTATGCCTTACCCTTTTAGAACCTTCTCTCCCTAGGGGTGGCTAGGTGGAGCAGGTCCTGGAGTCAGAAACCTGGGTTTAGATCCGGCCTCAGACACTTAACACAAAAAATAGCTGTGTGACCTTGGGCAAGTCACTTAACCCCAATTTCCCTCCAAAAAGCAAAAAAATAAAATAAAAAATAGAACCTTCTCTTCCCTACCCTTTTGAGTTCAATGTATTTTTATACCAAAATCTGTCTATGTATGTGGTTGGCTGTGAATATAATTATAGTCAATCTTCCTTTATTTAGTTCAGATGAAAGTGAGGTTCATGGGGAGTCTATTCTTCCCATTCCTCCCTTCTTCCATGATTATATACTCTTCATCTTTTTGTACCTCTATTATGCAAAAGTTTCTATTTTTCTTTCTTTTCCAATGCAGTCTCCCATTCTTGCAGTTTTTGACTTCTATAAAACTTGAAACAGAGCAAACCCACACTCAGACCCTCTGTTTATTTTTTTTACCTTTCTTTATGATTCTTAAAGGTATTAGAGTTCTGAGAAGATATTTTTATCTCTCTATTAACATATAAATATTTTATCCATATATATTCCCTTTCAATTAAACAAACACACTATGTTTCTCTTACTGCTTACATTACTATTTCAAAATGTCCTCTAACTTCTGGCCTTTTCTATTTTCACTTTGCCTTCTGATCTTAAGAGTTCTGCAAAGTTTTGATTTTATAGTTTCTTGAAATAGAACATCCAGACTTCTAAAACAAAATCATGGGTTTCAGATATACAAATAATTCTTAAACTATACTATCTCTCCTTCCTGTTTTTCAAAGTAATGGTTTTTGTTATGTGATAGTTCTTCGATTTTCTTTTGTTTTTCAATCTTTTAATTTTGCTTTTTGTTTTTTCATTTTTCCCATTCTAAGTTTCAGAGTCTAAAGTCCTAGGGTAAGGTTTTCTACCTTTATTTTAAGGTGTCATTCTTTGCTATCTTGCTTTTCTATTCTCTATGTCTTGTTTCACTTCTTCCAAATATTCCTGGAGTATCTGTATCCAGGACTTTTTTCTCTCTGATATTGTATTTGAAGTTGTTGTGGCATCACTGTCTGCCTCAGAGTTTACCCCTCTGTGTGTCTCTTAAGCCAAGGCATTTCATCACGGTATTCAGAGTTTTCCTTTATTTGTTCATTTCATCAGCCTCAATAGCTAGGTTGCAGAGCCTAAGCTCAGATCAAGTTTCTCAAATGAATAATATATCCAGGGAAAACCTGGTCCTAAGAATGTGGGCCCAGAATTGGTCTTTCATGAGCCTTCAAGAAGGTTCAGGTCCTAGCTCTGCCTGAAAAATCACTCTTACCATAGGGATCTCGGTTTTCCTGCTGTAAAATTTACCAAGGATCCTTCTCTCAGTATCTCCAACTACAGACTTTGAGAAATGACAGAGTTGGAATTTTGCATAGGGTCTTTCTTGATTTATATAGTTTGACCCATTTCATACACCCGTGAGCAGCTCTTTGTGGTCTAGGCTCCTATAGCCACAGGCTTTTGGCTTAGAAACTGTACCACCAGGCTCAATCTGGGTATGCCATGCTATCCCCATGTTTGAGGGATGGCTACTCTCATCCCTCTACATATCCCAGCTTGTATATCTCACAGTCTCTGCAAGACTTTAGAGGTCTATATGTGGATTCCTCAGTTGGGTGGAATAGTCTATCCATGAGTCTTCTTATTTCTTTCTCAAGTAGTGCATTTCTAATCATGAAAGGATGTTATTAGTCTTGCTTTGAATCAAATTTTTGGTGCAGCTCATCTGCCAAAGAATTTTTACATGGACTATTCTATGTAACATGTAATAGTCCACATTAACTTGTAATAGTCCATGGACAATATTCCATGGTGTATCATAGACAGACCCATTAGTCAGATTACTTTTTGTTGGGCCATCTAGGTGGATAGAGTGCCAGCTCTGGAGTCAGGAGGACCTGAGTTCAAAGGTGGCCTCAGATACTTTCTAGCCTTTGTGACCTTGGGCAAGTCACTTAACCCTGTTTGCCTCAGTTTCCCCATCTGTAAAATGAGTTGGAGAAGAAAATGACAAGCCACTCTAGTATCTCTGCCAAGAAAATTCCAAATGGGGTCATGAAGAGTCAGACATGACTGAAATGACTGAACAACACCTTCTGTTGATATGCTGGTTCCCCACAATAGAATATAAGTTCCTTGAAGGCAAGGAAGTATTTCATTTTTGTCTTTGTATCCCCAGTGCACTTTGGCACAGATAAAAATTTGATGAAGGAAGGAAACTGCCAAACATGGTTTTCCCACCCAGTGTATGGTGAAAGATGGTTTGTCAAAGCTACAATTATCAGGAAATTCAGTGACTTCTCAAAACTCTATGTGCAATCACTTGGGTTAACCATCTCTCTCCAGTTCACCAATGGGCATCGACATCCATGTATGCTGCCTGTCAGAAGCAGCCGGATAGCATCACATCAAGAGCAATAAAGTCAAAAGTCTTTCATGATCCATAGATGTCTCCTGAGAAAAGTGGAGGAACACTGAAAAGCCAGGGGATTCTTTGCCATTTGATGGCACCATTAGACGTTAAAACTTCTCACTCCTATTGCTATTTTCCAGGTTGCCATTGATCTTTGTGGCTTTCCCTCTGCGAGCGGCTGATTATCCAATAAAATTACAGGCAGGCATTAAATCTATCCTTGGATGCCCCAATGTCTTTAATAATAAAAAAACAATTTGGCACTGGGGATAAATACTCCATCTCATTTTCTCACTCTCACTAGTCTTCTGTCATGTTGTACTTATTAATACTATGCCTAATATATAACTCCCTGATAGCCTCTAAAATTGTCCTGCTATTCTTATGAATTAGCCGCTAAAACTTGCTTGTACAGTTCAATGAAAGACATTTGGAGAATCAGTATTGGAGAGCTAAAAGAATATCAATGCTCCCATATTGGCATTAAGTCATAGGGCCAAAGGAAGTAAACTACCCAGAAGAATGTAAGTTCTTTGAAATAAAGAATGATTTAATTTTAATGTTTTTGTATCCCCATTGTCTGGTACATATTGTTGAGTCATTTTTAGTTGTGTTCCACTGTTTTTGACCCCAATTGGGGTTTCCTTGACAAAGATATTAGAGGTGTTTGCCATTTTTCCTTCTCCAGCTCACTTTACAGTTGAAGAAACTGAGTCAAACAGGGTTAAGTGACTTGCTCAGGGTGGGTCACATAGCTAGCAAGTGTCTAAGGCACAATTTGAACTCAAGAAGATGAGTCTTCCTGACTTCAGTCCTGGCATTCTATCTTCTGTGCCACCTCACTGCCCTCTGGTATATAATAGGAGCTTAATAAATGCATTTGGATTTCATTTAATTGCACTACTAGCCAAACTTATTCCTGACCTTCCTCTTTCTCCCTTCCACCTTCCTTTATTCTGTGGTCTAATCTCATATAACTAAAAATAACTGAATATTATTATCCACATCCAAAGAATTTAAATAACACTACCTATGCTCAGTCCAATAGCATAGCCAATCCATGTTATTTATTTTCACCTTTGATGGGGTGGGTTAGGGTGGAGAACCAAAAGATAATAAAGAGATGGCCCTGGGCTATAGTCAGAAGCCTCTGACACTTTCAAAGACCCCAATTTTTCCCCAGGAGCTTTTATCCATTAATTCATCCACACCATTTTTTAATGTTGTGATTTCGGCACTAAATAATTCTACAACTGCCAGGCTTATGCCCCAAAGAGTTCAAAGACAGAGGAATCTGGGAGATCTCCAGTCAGCTTGATCTATTATCTTTCCACTGGACCCAGATGACTCTAGAGGAGAGAGTGAAGCTAGTAACTTCGCATAGCCTCCCTCACTTAAAACCAATTCACTTGCAAATCATGGCATCCCCTTCCTGAAGTCATGGCCCTCTTCAAGAATGAAGGGCAGACAACAACCTATGAGTGACTGCCCCCCTGTGTTCCCAAAGGCCATTTCCAATTGAGCAATGCAGCCCCTTCCTTCCTTCCTTTTTTTCCTCCCTTCCTTCTTTCTTTCCTCTCATCCCTCTCTCTCTCCCTCCCTCCTCTCCCTCTGTCCATATAAGGTATCATACCCTTACTTTCAGGTGCTCTGCCCAAAGTAATATAAATTTTGGCCGCTGAAACCTTGCAAGATATCTGGGCTAGATTTCTTTATTAAGGACCACGCCTTAAACCCAACTCACTCTGGCTCTCTTTGACTGGCCAAGAGCAGGTCCCAGTCCAAGACTCAGTTGGTCATTGTTTGGGTCCTGATGGCTCGGAGTGAGTGTAAATAGCAATTGTTTCTGTTTTGGCCAGAAATCCTGAGGACATTGCCTCAGTCAGAGACCTGGAAATGACCTTAACTTTAAAAGGTCAAGGTCTCCCACTGCATCCTTGGGCTGTCTTGTGTAGTCCTGACCTACATGTTGCCACTGCACCAAGATGGCTCCAGAGGATAAAGTGAGGCTAGTGACTTCGCACAGCCCTCCCTCATTTAAATCCAATTCACTTGCAAGTTATGGCATCACTGTCCTGATGTCACAGTTCTCTTCAAAAGCAAAGGACAAACAACAGCAATGAAAGACAAAAAAAAGGCCCATATACACCTAAATATTTATAGCAGCATTGTTTTGTAGTAGAAAAGAACAAGAAACAAAGTTGATGAATGTGGGTTGGGGAATGGTTACACCAATTGTGGTTCATGGGTGTAATGGAACATTAGTGTCATAAGAAATTATGAACAGAAAGAATAAAGAGAAGCGTGGGGAGATTTACATAAACCTGTGAAGGAAGAAGAAGCAAAAAAACAATATGCGCACTGATTCTAGAAATGCCGATGGAGAGAAAAACAATAAAAACTGAACATGATATCACTATAATGAGCCAAATGGGCTCAAAGGAAGAAATGAGAACATGTACCTCCCTCCCTTTTGTGCAGAGACGAGGGATTATGAGTGTGGAACATGGCACCTACTAGCAGATATATGTGGTATGTTGGTTACTTTTGCTGAACTTTATTTTCTGTTTTAAAAATTCTTTGTAGCAAGGAATACCACTGGGCAGGAGAGAAAGGTGGTAGATACTGAGAGATGATGGTTACATAAAAACAAAAGATTAAACCAAAAGAATACAGTGAGCACTTAATAAATGTTTTATCAATCTATTTATAAATATAGTGGAGGAAATAGCTGGGTTTGGAGTCAAAGGACCTGGGGGTCCTGACGTACCTAAAATTCTGTCATGAAATGTCAGACAATTCAGAACTCTGAATGTCAAAGATTTATGGGGAAATGAAGATCAGTGTGATGACCCAGGGAAGACAGAAAAAGACCAAAAAGGGCCTACTAACCGATGGAATCCTAATAAAGCTGCTCCCGGCCCCAATATTCCCTGGCCCTACTGAACAGTAGGTCCACTGTGCCTACCTTCCTCCCCGCCCCTGCCCAACAACAGCCTAACTTCTTGTATATGCCTCACTGCTCATTGGAAAAACAAGTGTGTCCCTGAACTCTTCATTCCCACAGAAACAGCAGGTGTGTCCATGTGAAGGGAACCCAGTCACTGCCCCAGATCCATTCCCACAGAAACAGGTGTGTTCTTGTATTCAAGCACAATCACATCATCCATCTAGCCCAGGACAGGACCACAATTCCTAACTATCTGTCTGAACAGACGGGACCACAATAGCTAGCCAGTTGGAGGGCAGAATGACCAGAATGTTTAACCACTGAACCATACATGGGACCCCTGCTCCATTACCTAATCCCTTAACAAACTCCTCCTGCCTTTTAAATATTAACAATGTTTCTCTATTCTATATAAATTTGTTATGTAATTGCATCTTTACCCTATAAAAACCCATCTTGCTTTCTCTAAAGTTTATGGTTCCTCTTGGAACTTGGCCTGCTTCATGAGAGGTGCCAATCTCAATAAATGCCTATACTTGGATTGGAGGTGTTCTGACTCTGAATTCTTTGAGATGGTTCCACCACAACACATCATGAAATCGCAACAGTTTGGGGTGGGCAGAGACCCCACTTCAACAGCTTTTGATGACCCTGGGTTTAAATCACAACACTAACCTTCCCAAAAATGCAAAAGGGGCAGAGCTTTGCCTTGGCACAAAGGCACAATTCAGGAGCTAAAGTCAGAGAGATTAGTATAGCAAAGAAAATATCAGCCAGTAGAAAAATTAGTGAAAATCTAACTCTATAACAACTACAGAGACTCAAAGAAAAAATTTTATTTTCTAATAGGATATCATGAATGCCTAGAAAAAAATTAAGCAAGAGATTTTTTTAATTAAAAAAGGTTTTGAGAAAAGAACCGGGAAGAAAATAACTAGTTTAGAAGAGAAAGTGACAAATTTTACTCAAGGATGAAATCTCTGAAAACTGTAATAGACCAAATAGAAATCAGTGACTCCCTAAAATAGCAAGAAATATTCAAACAAAATCAAAGGATTAAAAAAAGAAAAATATATAAAATATTTTATATCAAAAAACAACTGGCCTAGAAAAAAATGTCAAAGATTATTTAAGAATCAGTGAAGTCCCTGAAAACTTTCATTGAAAACAAAAGCCTGAACACTATTATTTCAATAATTCATAAATGAAAACAACCCAAATCTACTAGAACTATGGCAGAGAGTAAAGCTAGTTGGAAAACACAGATCAATGAAAGGAAGTAAAAAGGAAAAGTCTCGAGAATGTCATAGCCAGAATCTAAAGGTCCCAGATCAAAGAAAAAAAATGCCATAAACATCCAGAAAGAAGTAGCTCAATCCTGACTGCCTCTACTCACAACGAGAGGCCATCTTGAAACATCACATCCCAAAAGAGAGAAGATACAGTCTTACGGTCAAGGATACCTTACCCTACAAAAGCTTAGGTTTCTACAGTTAAAAACAATGACAACAAAATGGAATAGAGGATTTTCAAGGATTTCTGATGAAAAGACCAGAGTCAATGAGAAACACTGAAATATAAAAACAAAAATCTAGAGAAAATTAGAATGGTAAATGTAATAGAATAATTGGAAGGAGCAGTATGGTGATGTGATGCTAATATTCTAACAGGGAAGTAGAAACAACAGTCCCTTCAGAATCTTCATAATATGTCAGAAGTCTTTAAAGGATATTGAGGGAATTAAATGAGAAAAGTAGAGGTCCTGGAAATGTATTGGTTCTGTTTTGAGGATTTTAAGAGAAGAAGAAGAGAATAGAAAGGGGGGATGCACTATTGCAGTGGGGAGAAAGGAGGTGGAACTTTCTATTTCTCCTAACTGGGGTTTATGGAGGAAGAGATGGGAGAATCTCATTCTTATGTGAAATGAAAAACAATGGGAGAATTGAGCACACAAACATAAAGAGAGAGAGAGACAGAGAGACAGAGAGAGAAACACAGAGACAGACAGAGAGACAGGATAAAACTATACCAAACTAAATAGGGAAACACGTAAGGATAGGGGGCAGTGGATGAAGGGATGGGTTATGGGAAGGATAAGACCAGCAAATGAATAGTCACAAACAAAATAACCTTCCTGATCCTGAAAAGAAAAGAAATAAAGAAAAGAAAATAACTAAAATCTAAGGGAGTTCCTAAGATAGCCTCTTAGATAATTGTGGAATAAATTATGATATATGGATATGATAGAATATTATTAGGCCTTAAGAAAAGACAAAAGAGATTATTTCAGAAACTGTGAATAATATGAATTGACTAAAAGTGAGTTGAGCAGACACAGAACAATTTATACAAGGATATTAAGACTGTGCAGAAAGACAAGTTTGAAAGAATTCTCTCTGATCAATGTGCTGACCAACTACGTCTCCAAAGGACCAATGATCAAGCATGTAACCCATCTCCTAACAGAAAGGTGATGGCCACAAGGTATGATATATTTGGACATGGCCAGAATGTGGGTTAACTTGGCTTGACTGTGTTTACTTGTTAAAAGGGCTTTGGGAGTTTTTTGTTTTGTTTTGGGGGTTGCCATTTTCTTTCTCTCAGGTCTTAATTGGAGGAAGGGTCTCTCAAAGGAGGCCATTGTAACATTTTAAATGTAGAAAAGAGAGCAAAAGGTAGTTCAGAAGAAAGCACAGACCAGCAAGACTGTCGATTGTAAAATTTATTATACAAATTTTTTAAAAAGCAAGTGTGTGAAACAGACATTAACAGTTTTATGGAGAATCACTTCTTTTCCATGTTCTGCTGTGTTTATAGAAATGCTTTTTGTTGGTGTTTAAGCTCAGAATTGTTTTATTTTAAACTGAAAAATGCAGGAATGTCCATCAATTAGGGAATGGCCGAACAAGTTGTGATAGAGGGTCATGATGGAATACTACTCTTCTATAAGATACGATAAGCTCATTGGTTTTCGAAAGACATGGAGAGACTTGCACAAAATAATGAAGAGTAAATTGAGCAGAACCAAGAAAACGTTGTACACAGTAAAAGCAATATTGTTTTCAGAACAACTTTGAGTGACTAAGTCATTTTGACTATTATAAACACCAAAATTAATTATAAAGGACCTATGAAGGAAGATACTAGGCTTCCAGAGAAAGAACTGATAAACAGAAGTATACATAGAATGATGTTTACATATATAGATATTTATGTCTATTGGTAGCCATCTCAAGGTTGGGTAGGGGGTAAGGGAGAGAAAGAGGGGAGAAAAAAGGGGGAAAAAAGAAAGTTACACAATAACTTTATTATACATTTAAAAGGAATAGCAAGTTGTACATAATAGATGTACAGTTTCATGTATGATTATCTTTTTTCTATTCTACTATGTTATGGAAATGTTTGTTTTATTTCTTAAGTTCAAAATAAAATAAACTTTTAAAAATTTTAAGTGTTTATTAAAATGATAACTGGGGAGGGTGGGGTGGAGCCAAGATGGCAGAGTAGAAGCAAGAAACTCTGTGACCTCCCCCGACAACCACCTCAAATACCTATAAAATATGACTCTGGACAAATTTTAGAGCTACAGAACCCACAAAGTGACAGAGAGAAACAAGGCAGCTGCTGAAGGAAGTCCGGCAGGCCAACAGGAAGGGTTCATTGCAGCATGCTGGGAGCTGAGCAGTCCCATTTGAGCCATGTGGTTTTGGCCCCAGGGTGGCAGCGGCAGCCAGAGCAGACTTCAGGAGAGTGAATCACCAGCAGCTGTGGTGGTTTCCAAACTTTTCAACCCCAAAACACCAAAAAGAAAGTAAAAGGTCAGTCCAGGAACTCTGTTGGAAAGGAAAGGGGTGGTCTGGCCCTTGCCCCCAGGTGAGAGGTAGCAGAGGCATGTTAACTGTGGCTGCAGCATCTGCTGTGTGGTTGCCTCAGGAGCTCCTGGCCTACAGATCATAAGGGGACCAAGCAACCATTCAGAGGATAATTGCTCTTGCTTTGACCTACTTGGATCTGGGTTGCTTTCTTGGGTGGCGGTCCTGGGGTGAGAAATGCCAGTTTGCTAGTGTGGTGTGTGTAGAGAGGGCACCCTCCTCAAACCTCTGACAACATTTGTGAAAATCCCAGAAATTTGGAACAAAGTTCTCCTCTTTGGAAGCAGAGTTCTACCCTGGCACAGAGCTCAAAAGTCAAGTAATTGACTGGCAATATGATCAAGCAAAGGAAGGACAAACAGACTATAGAATCCTTTTGGGGGGACAAATAGGATCAAAGCATGGAACAGGAGGAAGACAATGAAGTCAGAACTCTTGCATCAAAAACTTTTAAGAAAAATATGAATTGGTTACAGGCCATGGAGGAGCTCAAGAAGGATTTTGAAACTGAAGTAAGAGAAGTAGAGGAAAAACTGGGGAAAAAAATAAGAACGGTGCAAGAAAATCATGAAAATAGAATCAACAACCTGACTGAAGAAAATAATACCTTAAAAAAATAGACTAACTCAAATGACAAAAGAGGCCCAAAAAGGCAGTGAGGAGTAAAATGCCTTAAAAAGCTGAATTTGCCAGATGGAAAAGGAATTTCAAAAACCCATTGAAGAGAATAATTCTTTCAAAATTAGATTAGAGCAAATGGAAGAGAATGACTTTATGAGAAACCAAGATACTATAAAACAAATCCAAACAAATGAAAAAAAGGCAATGTGAAATATGTCATTGGAAAAACCACTGACCTGGAAAATAGATCCAGGAGAGATCATTAAACATTATTGGGCTACCTGAAAGCCATGATCAAAAAAAGAACCCAGAAATCATCCTTCAAGAAATTCTCGAGGAAATTTCCCTGATATTTTAGAACCAGAGGGCAAAATAGAGGTTGAAAGAATCCACCAATCACCTCTTGAAAAAGATCCCCAAAAGAAAATTCTTAGCAATATTATAGCCAAATTCCAGAGTTCCCAGGTCAAGGAGAAAATATTAAAAGCAGCCAGGAAGAAACAATTTGACTATTGTGGAAACACAATCAGGATAACACAAGATCTAGCAGCTTCTACATTAAGGGATTGAAGGGCTTGGAATATGATATTACAAAGGTCAAAGGAGCTAGGATTAAAACCAAGAATCACCAACCCAGCAAAACTGAGTATAATGTTTCAGGGGAAAATATGGTCATCCAATGAAATAAAGGACTTTCAAGCATACTAGAACTGAACAGAAAATTTGACTTTCAAATACAAGAAGCAAAAGAAGCATGAGAAGGTAAACAGGGAAAAGTAATCATAAGGAACTTATTAAAGTTGAACTATTTACATTCCTATATGGTAAAATAATAATTGTAACTCATGACTTTTCTCAGTATGAGTATAGTTGATGGGAATATATGTGCATATGTGTATACATACATATATGTTTATATAGGAGTGTATATGTGAGTATAAATACATATGTGAGTGTGTGTATATATGTGTACATGTATACATAGACAGAGGGCACAGTATCAGTTGAATAGGAAGGGATGATATCTAAAAAATAAAATTAAGAGATGAGAGAGGAATATAATGAGAGCAGATAGGGAGAGATAGAATAGGGTAAATTACCTCATATAAAAGAGACAAGAGGAAACTGTTACAATGGAGGGGAAGAACAGGAAGGCAAAAGGGAATGGGTCAATCTTACTCACATTGAATTTGGCTTAAGGAGGGAATAACATACACACTAAATTGGGTATCTTACCCTATTAAAGTAAGGGGGAACGAGATAAGAAGGGGGATGGTAGAAAGGAGGGCAGATGGTGGGGGAGGGTAGTTAGAAGTACACACTTTTGAAAAGGGAAAGGGTCAAAGCAGAAAATAGAATAAGTGGGGGATGGGAAATATAGTCGTTCTTTCACAATATATCTACTATGGAAATATTTTGCATAATTACTCATGTATAACCTATATTGAGTTGCTTTTCCTCCTAATAGGGGTGGGAAAAAAGGGAAAGAATCTGGAAATCAAAGTTTTAAAATCAAATGTTAAAATGTATATATATATATATATATATAATTTTTTTACATGCAACTGGGAAATAAGATATACAGGAACTGGGGCATAGAAATCCATCTTGCCTTCCTATAAAGTCAGAGGGGGAATGGGGGAGGATGTAAGAGAGAGCAGATTGGGGGAAAAGTTATTCAGCAGAATAGCTATTTTGGGGGTGGGGGTAAGGGAAAGATGGGGAGAAAATTTGTAACTCAAAATCTTGTGGAAATGAATGTTGAAAACTAAAAATAAACAAATTAAACAACAGAAAAAAAAAAAGAAAGAAAAGTGAGAGGGATGTTTTTGGAATTTCTGCATTCTAAGTCCTTGTTCTCAGGATAAGACAATTAAGCTCTCTTCTTCCTTATTAAATTCCTTTTTCTAGGACTGCCAAACACAGTGAAGGGGAATGAGAGGAGGTCTGGGAGTTTAAACTTGACCTCCTATGCTTTCAGTTGACTAATCATAGCCTGTAACTATGAATCCAGAAAAGTGACCTTTTTGTTAAAAAAAAAATTGCTTTGAAACATATATGGCAGCTTGTCCATAGACTCTCTGAGCTGAAAAGTTAACCTTCCCACCACCTGCAAGAACAGTCTCTTCAACATTCCTGACAGGTGAATATACAACCTTTGTTTGAACACTTCCAGCCTATTCTATTGTGGAAAGTTCTGAATGTGAGAAAGTTATTCCTTTCTGACCAACAGACATTGGGCTCTCTATGACTTTTATCTATTGATTCTAATTCTTGGTTCACATGATAAATTAAACATAAAATAAACTGTTTTCCCTTCTAATACCCATGAGGCAAGTCCCATCTGTAATAAGAAAATGAATATCAATTTTTCTGTTGTTCTCAAGTTTCTCCATCAAATGGACACTTTCAAAATGATGAATTTGTTCCTTTGTGACTTTTAAATGAATACACCACTTTGGAATATAAACACATTCTCAAGAAAAACTTTAATGGATATGAATTATTGGAAGTTCTATCCTTGTTGAACGGCTAATTTTAAAAAATTTACTCAATTTTAATGCATTCATTTTACCAAAAGCTGACGATCATTGGAGAGAAAAAGATCAGCTTTAATGTGTACTTCAAGATACTTTACAAGTAGTTACATGAACTCAGTGAGACAATAAAGAAGGGAGGTGGCGTCAACTCATCTTTCTCAGATCTCCTCTAAAGAATAGTCAGATTCCTTCCTCCTTAGGACTAGACAGGTAGATTAGGCAACTGTGTCATCCCCATCCATCCATCCGAACCATTTTGGATTTGGCATCTACTTGTGGCTGGCTTGAAGAGGCCTTTGCCTCCTGTGAAACAGGTGTTCACTGAGAAAGGAGAAAAGGCAAAGTAAGTGGGATCTCAGTACAAGGAATCCCCTTTGAGTAACAGTTGAGGTTGCAAGGACTAATTCAATGGGAATATATGATCAGCCTGAATTATTCATGAGTACATCCAGGTAAAGGATTTGGGCCTGATGTCTTTCTTCTTTCATACTTTGCTGACCTAAGGAAACTTCACAATGAGGCCTATCTGAACTTTGGGGTCTGACATAGAGATTTGTGTGGGGTGGGGCACAGTTGTCTGTCTGAAATCCACCACTATCGAGGCGCAGGGCTGCCTAGCCTAAACATCCCTTTCCTAACCTACCCTCTACATGTCTAATCTAACTCTCTACCTGACGTTTCTTAGAACCAAACATTCTCAGAATGGTTTTTCTTGTTCAAGAAATAACTGATCACAGTCAACCTGAGACCTGGAAAGACCTTAGCTTGAAAAAACCAAAGTCTCCCACTGCATTCTGGGCCACTCCAATCGTCTTGATCTATATCTTGCCGCTGGGCTCAGATGGCTCCAGAGGAGAAAGTGAGGCTGGTGGCTTTGCACAGCCCTACCTCACTTAAATCCAATTCACTTGAATGTCATGGCGTCACCTCCCTGATGTCACTGTCCTCTTCGAGGACAAACAGCAACAAATGAATCGCAGAATTCAGAGTCAGAACAGATTTCAGCAACTCGTAACTGAAAGGAATTCCTACTATAAGTACTCATACTATCACCTACCCTAACATATGAACAACCGTTCATCCCAACTTTATTTGGAGACTGACAGTGAGACTTCCACCACCCTGAAGTCAGTTCATTTCATCTCTGGAAATATCTGATTATTAGGAAATTCAAGCCCAAATTTGCCTTTTCTACTCATTGTTGCTGGTTTTGCCCTCTGAGACTAAATCAAACAAAGAGTCCTCCCTCCACATGACGACTCTTCAAATATTTGAAGATGGTGATCATGCCCCACCCCCACCGGAGTCTTCTCTTCTCCAGGTTAAGCAAGCCCAGTTCCTTTATCCCATTGTCATATGACTTGGGCTCAAGGCCCTTGACCATTCTAGTTGGCATCCTGTGAATCATTGATATCTGTAACTGGGGTATAGCACACTGGGTGTGGTATCACAAGGGCAGAATATGGGGGGCTGTTACCTCCTTACTTCTAAAAGCTTGCCTCTTTTAAGATCACACTAATTGTTGTTGTTGTTTTTTTTTTGCAACCATAGCAAACTATTGACTCCTATTGATCCTTGGGTCAACTGAAACCCCCAGATCTCCTCTGGAAAACTGCTGTCTAATCATGCCTTCCTTATAGTGAACTTAGCAAGTTGATTTTGTGAAGTCTAAGATCAAATTAAGAGGCTTCACTTATGCCCAACTGAGCCAATGACTCAAATGCTGCTTTAACTCACCCACTACCCCACTATACCCCAGTTCCTAGAATTCAGTCATGTGACCAGATCTTGTTCAATGTTTCCCCAATGCCAGTTCCCTTAAATCTATACTAGATTAAATTCACAAACATTTTCTGAGCATCTACTATGTACCTAGCATTGTGCTGGGCTCTGCTCTCTGTGGAGCAGAGAGAAATATAGGACACTCCCTGCCCTCAAAAGACCTTACAGTCTAATAGAAGGGAGGGGGATAAAAATGTGAAAAGTTTAGTAAAAGTACAAGTCAGCAGTAGAAGAAATGTCACAATTTCATGTATAAATAATCTTTGTAATGTTTGCAAAGATACCAAGAGCTCAGGGCACGGAGAAATCAGATGACCTTCGACTTTGGAAAATGGGTAGGAATTTGAAGGGCAAAAATTGGGGTCAGAGGGCCTGAAAGAGCTGTAAGCACGGCTTCTCTGAGCAAACAGTAGGAATTGTGCACTCAAATCTACTCTTTAAGACATATTCATTGGGATGGGAGATGGGTGGAGAGATGCTGAAATACATGTCCCCATGGCAGCAGGAAGTGGGGTAGAGACAGAGACTCTAGAACACAAGACAATTGCTAGAGAAACAACCATTGGGTGCATGTAGGAGAGAAATGGAGAGTTCACCTGCCAGAGGAAGAAGCTTATTATCTCCTCACTTCCTATTTCTTTATTTATTCAATACTACCTATTTCTATCAGTATCATCCTGTGGCATACAACTACCACTGGATAACTTAAAATAACTATAACATGGTGGATGGCAATGGAGAAGTATTTGGTGGATGGGAATAAAATGCAACAAATGGTCAATAAGAAATTCCAAAAAACACAAATATTCCTTCAATAAGGAATTTTACGATAGAAAGAGAAGATGAGCTGGTGATGTGCCAAGAATAAGGGGTGACATGTGGACATCTAGGGTAATAGCCATCTTGCAATGTTAGAGAATAGTAAAGGAGGACTCTATTCAGGTAGGACATAGACCAGAATTGGCAAGATAAACAAGCATGGATAGGTTGCTGTCTGAATACTGGAGAAATTCCCAAATTGATGAGATCATAGATCCAGCTGAAGATTTCAGTATCTTTGCTAGCCAGGCACTTAGTTCAATTATTTCTATGTTTCTGAAAGAGCAAAAGTGCTATTCATGACCTATAAATTTAGTACTGTAACGATTAAAAAATTCTGAGACACAGTTTCTGGGTAACAACCATTGTATTAATAAGACCAACATGCTATTAATAAAATGATGGTCAATTTGGCCCTCTAAGAACCCTCATGGCAGTGGGATCATAGTTTACGTGTCCTTCAAAGAGAAGATGGTCTTGAGGGATTCCAATCAACTCTGATTTGTTAATACAATGGGAAGTGAGCGTATTAAAATGAATAGAAATACAACCATTAGCCCAAATTTAGAATTTCTTTTACTTCCTGATTAGTTCTTAGCCTGGGTAAATGTTTAAGAGAGATATCCCACACTGGTTCATTTATGGTTGAGGAAGCAGGACAGTCAGAACTTCTTGGGATAAGCATCATGGAGGCAGGGCAGCTGCTGGTGGACTGAAGACTGAACTGAGAATGGAGAAGAACTGAGAAGAGGAATGAGAATTGAGAACTGAGACAGAATTTCTTGGAGCAAGCCACGTGGAGGCTGGATAAAGTGATTTTGATTTTGAGAACAGAGTTTATGGTGCTAAGCACTTCTGAGGGCCAGCCAGAGCTGCTGAGCACTTCCAGGGGCCAGCTGAAGCTACAAAAGACTGATGAAACATAACTATGGTGCCAGTACTTTGTACAAATGTTCTTGTGACTTTGTTAATGTGGGTGAATGTTCTTGTGGTTTTGTTAAGCCATGTCTTCCCAGGAACAAAGACTGTGAAGGATTGGAGATGGACTGGACACCGTGAGCTTCAATGCGGAGCAGGAACTGCACCGAGAGCTGGACAAGGAACTGGGAACTATCTGCCTTTGAACTCAGGTGACAGTTTGGTGGATTCAGGTAGGAGCTACCTGCCTTAAGTCAAGATTAAAAGACCATGGATACTAAGTAGGGACTGATGAAATTGTCTGATTAGTGACTGATGAAATAGGGTCTGAGTAGTGACTGATGGTGGATGTGGTGGATGGCCTTACTTTATTTATGATTGGAAACTAATCTCCAATTGAGACTACCCAGGAGTGGAGTA
This sequence comes from Petaurus breviceps papuanus, assembly GCF_028583685.1. Lineage (NCBI taxonomy): Eukaryota > Metazoa > Chordata > Mammalia > Diprotodontia > Petauridae > Petaurus > Petaurus breviceps. The sequence goes on from NW_027185809.1 coordinate 5,100,564, forward strand.
CTTTGACTTTTGTACTTTGTGATTGAACTGAGAACTGAAGACTTTGTGACTGGCTAAATTAATGTACTACCTAGGGGTGGAATACTTTGACTTTTGTGCTTTATGTCAAGCCTCCTTAAGGATGATTGAATGATTGAGTTACTGAATGATTATACTTTGTTGGAAACTATGTGACCACTTTGGTGAAAACTATGTAGTCATTTTAGTGACAATGTGTTGAGTTGTGACATGGTGAATGCTATATTTTGATTTTCTGTGATAAGTTGTAACATTGTGAATACTATGCATTGATTTTCTGTGAATGTTTTGCTCTGATTTGTTATTGAATGAATAGAGAGCTCACTATACTATGTAATCAGAACCTTGAAAGCTGTTCACAGCAGCAGTCTTCTGGAAAGCTGTTCATGCATGGCTTTACAACAACTGATGAAACTAAAACTCAGAGTGACTTGCTCAAGGTTACACATGAGAACCAGAACTAGAGCTCTGCCTTTAGATCTCACATCTATATCAATGCTGTAATACAATGATGATAACAATAGGCCATTTTGTTTTTGCCAGACAGTCTTGGTATGATTGTGTGTTATAGTTACTTTGGTCTTTGTCTTTACCTTTTATACAGTGAACTCTGTGAAAGCAGGGACCATCATTTCTCTAACCTTGTGCCTCTCCGCACAGTCCTAATTACCTACTAAATGAATGAACCTGGGTCTTCTAACTGTTGAGGCCAGGCTCTTCCCAGCACATTAGGCTACCTCCAAAACCCAATATGATCGTATACGGCTTTGTCAGGATGCCATGAATATCAGAACAGAAACAATTCTATCTTCATGCTAAATGTCAGGACATATGTCTAGACAATATATTCTTCAAAGGAAAAGATGATTCCATGCTAGGTGCCAGAGATACTAAATGACTCTCAAAGGGGTTTTAAGATTCACTGATTTAAGATTCTCTTCTCCCCCTTTGAGGGTTTATAGGATCATTGCTTTAGGGTTCAGAAGGACCTTGGAGACCATTAGCCCAATTCCCTTAATTTTACAGAGGAGGAAATTGAGGCCCCAGAGACTTCAAGGGACTGACCAAGGTCACATTAGTAACAAATTTCAGAATCAGGTTTGAACCTAGGCTCTCTGATTCCAAAGCCAGTGCTCTGTCCATCATACCACGCTAGACTGAGCTGTACCTTTGTTCTTTTGTAAAAATCAGCAACTGGAAGAAAAATCCAAGAAGAGCCTGGACATATCTTCTCTCTTCAAAGCAAGTTTCTAGTCATTAGGTCAAGGTGGCAATTTCCTCATTGATTCATCCATAATTTAGAAACATTCAACATAAGCAAACACCCCACATCTCTAGGCTTTGACATAAAAGTGACAGGAGGTCATAAAAGGATCTGGGAGTTGAGGGGTTTTTTGGGTTGGTGGTGGTGGTGGGGGTTGGGTTTTGGTTTTTGGTTTTTTTTTTAAGTTTCTGGTAATGGTTTACCTCAATGTGAAACCATTCTATAAATCACTATGAATAAATCCAACCAGCTGGAAAGTTGGTGAAGGGAGGAAAGAAGAAGAGGGGAGGAGACAGCAAAAGCAGGGAACAGACCAAAGTGGTAGAGCAGCTTTAGATCCATCCACAATGATTTAGCCACAAATGAAAGTCTCTGCTGGTGAAATCTCCCCTCTCTTACCCACTACAGGGATGTAGAGACACCAGAAAACATCTCTGTTTCTGTCAGATTAAACAGCTTGCTAATTACACCTTGAGAAAACTCACAAAGGTACAGTGTGGGGGTGGACATGCACTGTTGGAACTTAGTAAAAACAAAACTTTTGAGTCATGTTTGACAACCTTTTTATGTTATGGCTCTTCATTCTCTTTTTTATTTCTCTAACAGAGTGGAATCCAAAAAATTGCCAGTACATTCTTAGGAAAATCTTTGAACTAAAATGATTGAAGCTATGTTATTATTACAGTCACAGTTACATCAGGCCTTGCAAACAGTAAAAGCACTTGATAAAATCGTATTGGATCAGACTGAGACAACTCAGTACTGTAGTGAATCAGACCTTGAGTCAGGAAGCCCTGGGTTCAAATTTGGCCTCAACACTGACTAGTTGTGTGACCCTGGGCAAATCACTTACCCTCTCTGTCTCCTTTTTTACTTTCTGTAGAATGGAGATAAAAATAGCACCTACCGGGGCGGCCAGGTGGCTCAGCGAGTAAGAGCACCAGCTCCAGTGTCAGGATGACCTGGATCAAATCCGGGCTCAGATACTCAGCACCACACCCAGAAATAACTGGCCGTGTAACCTTGAGCAAGTTACTTAACCCCTATTGCTTAAAAAAAAAAATAGCACCTACCTCCCAGTATTTCTGTGATTATCAAATGAGATAATATTTGTAAAGTGAATTGCAAGCCTTAAATACTACATAAACATGAGTTCTTCTCATTATTGTTTATTGGATTTTTGGTCATCTAAGGCCCCCAGCTTCTTTTCATGGGATAGTCATATCTGGCACCTAGGACCAGCAGATCAAAGAACCAGAGCTGGTACAGCCCTCTTTTTTACAATGGAGGCAGCCCAGGTCCAGAAACTGCAGGGTCAGCCTGCTTTCCTTTTCAGGACACTGCCTTGTGCAGCTGGACCTTTTTTTAAGTCCATGTGCTGGATTTTGTATTTCTCTACTCAGGTTTGTTCTTAACACAACAGGGAGTCCAAACTGAACTCTAGGACAACTTAAATGCCAGCAATGAAAACAACAGCAACAAAAACTCAATAAAGGCACCACGTCCTCACTAAGAAGGGGAAAAAAAGTCTTCAAAATAATCATCACTCACATTTATATGGTGCTTCAAGGTTTACAAAATGCTTTACATACCATATTTTATTTGATCCTCACAACTACCTTGAGAGATAGGAACTAGTATTCTGCCTATTTTACAAATGAGGAAACAGAGGCTCAGAGGGTTAAGTGACTTTCCTGGGGTCACAGAACAAATAGAATAAATAGAGCACAGACCCTGGAGTCAGGAGGACCTGAGTTCAAATCCAGACTCAGATACTTAACAGTTACTAGCTGTGCGACCTTGGGCAAGTCACTTAACCCCAATTGCCCTGCCTTTCCCCCTCCAAAAAAAAAAAAAAAAGACACACACACAAAAAGACAGAACTCATCTATCAAGGGTATGAATTTAACCCAATTTGGTCTTGCTGACTTCAAGTCCAATGTTCTATCTACTATACCCTGCAATCAAAACTTGATAAATTTGGGGGGTTTTACTATGTTCCCCATCTTCCTTTTAATACTGAACTTAATATTATGTCTGTTACATGAGCGCTATGTATCTATAATATGTAGTGTAGGTTTGGGCTCCCCAAAATGGCATGTTTTCTTTAGTGTCAACAAAATCATCCTTAGAGAAGGCAGAAAACTTCTGAGTGAGGAAAAAAAAAAACCTCACTGGCTGCTTTTCACCTTTCTTCAGTGCCTTTTTACAGTCTGTGTAATGAAATGAAATTATTTTATGCCCATGAAAATGGTGTTGGAGCATGGCTCTTGAGTCATTCAGCTAGCATTTTTGCTGACTTGTTTTCTACATGAAGCTGGATTCTACATTGCAATTAAATTGAAATTGTGCAAAACAATGTGAAAAGGTGATCTATGGGAAAAAAGAAGGGTCCATCCTGCCAGAAGCTTATCAGATGTTTTGGTTGGATGTCAGTGGTTGAAGGAAGGGAAAAAAAAAATTTCTGAAGGAATTCAGGATGTTTAGTCTTGGAAAGAGATTTAAAGAAGGACATGACTAGTCCTCATCTTCCAACACACTCATTTTCCTCCTCCATGTTTTTTTTATACTCATCTCTGTCTACTGAGATTCTGTTCATCCCTTATGCATCAGCTCAAATGCGACCAACTCCATGAATCCTTCCTTGCCCCACTCTTTCAGCTACCATGATGTCTTCCCTTGTGTGATCTCATAATTTTATACAGTACATATGCAGTTATACTTGAATTGTGTTATACATCATGTCCCAAAAGTCTTAGTTCAGTTTTACATTCTAATAGTTTAAAAGTTTTAAGCTCTAAGACTTTGGGAATACCTTGTATTTTTTATGCAAATATGTCTTCAGCTCCTTGAAGGTCATTGATACTCATCTATTGGGTGCATTTAAAGGCTTCTGGGAGAGCTCCTTGGAGCCATTAAGACTCTTCAATGCCCATCAAATCATATAATGTGGGACCCTCCTTATTGTAGGACTTCAAAGGAATTCAATAATCAAGCTCTAGGGGTAGATTCTCTCAACTTCTTTAAAGGTTTCCGTTTCTAGTCCTTTGGCTGGTCAGGAGGAGGAGACGCTGGGCCACTGGCGCTGCATCCGCAATAAACCAAGAGATATATTTGGAATCATCATATCATCCATAAATTTTTCTTATTAAATTTTAAATTTTAATAAAATAATGACAAGGCTGATACCTTGGCCCTCTGTTCTTCATCACTTTTAGGTTTACAGATAATCCTTTAACATGTAAAGTCTGGAAGACAGTCACTTTTGTTGATAAACAATACCCTCCAACCTTAGAAGACCATCGGCTGAGCAAGCTCTTAGCATTCCAGACACCAATTGAGTGACAGAATATTTTTTAATCCAACAACGAAAAAAATCCAAAAATGAAAGGAGCCTGGAAGATAGTGAGTTTAGTAACTGAGTCATGACATGAGGGGCAAGACAGAGGAGTCAGTTTTTGGTACCACGGTATAAGACAGCATAGATGAATATATTTCAAAGACTTGAATGATGAGGTGCAAATGTTAATATTATTTTTCCATAGCCTTCCTACCCTGGCTCAGGAGGATTCATTCTCCTTAGGTATGAAAGAAATCACAAGATAAAAATATGTTCTCCATATTTTATATGTAAGGAAAAAGAGAATTAAAGAGGAGAAGGGCCATCAAACTGGAGAGAAGGGAGCCCCTAATGGATGCTATCCTGACACTGACATTCCCGGACCTAGACAAGCTGACCCAAATGTACCTGTACCCACCTTTATATTATTCTTCCTTTGTTCTGTATTTCAACGACACTGCCTGCACTCCATCTGTACTTCTCACCCTGCTCTTTTCTTCCCTGGCTCACATCGTTCTCTATGACTGGCATACGGCACCCCCTCTAGGGTTACCTTCCATCTATTCTGTATCTGTTTGGAATGAACTGAATTGTGTATGTTGTCTTCCCCATTAGAATATAAGCTCGGGGTCTTGTCCTTTGTGCGGGGAAGGGGAGAGTGAACAACTCCAAAGCTTAACATACTGTTTGGCATATACTTAGCATATGATAAATGTAACATAATATAATAATATATTTATAACATAATAAATGACTAATTCAATGAGTTATTGAAGAAGTTTTCCTTCCACTGCCATCTTTTGGCATCTTTCCTTTCTTTCAAGGCCTAACTCAAAGCCACCTCCCCCAGGAATCTTTGTCTGACCCCCTGAATGGGACTTCTCCCTCCTTTAGTCCCTCCCGGCACTTTACCTGGATCTCTGCTTTGTACTTTTATTCTAGGAGTTATCTGAGTATTTGGCCTTCCCACATGAGATGGCAAAGTCCTTAAGAGCAGAGCTGGTATCATATCTATCGGCTTAATAAATGTTTGTCGAATTGAATGGTTGTTGAAAAGGGGAAAGAGAGAAAATGGGAAGATAATCTGGAAGAAGTAGCCCAGTCCTGAGATAATCCCTAACATGAGCCAACCCTTACCTTCTTCAGTTCTAAGTGTCTTGCTTTGTTATACTGTTATATCTATGCAAAAAAAAAAAAATATATATATAAATATATATAAATGCGTGTGTCTATATATATATATATATATATATATATATATATATATTACAATACTCCTATTTCTGAATAGAAGCAGGCTTTAGATAAGTAAAAATACCGCTGGACTCTGTTGTGTTTTGAGTGGGTCACCTGAAGCAGACACACTTGGGGTTTTTCGTTGCTGTTAGGGAGGGTCAGGTGAAGCAAAGACAGTTTTTGGTTTAGGGAATCTCTGACCTGTTAGGACAAATGTCGGTGTCCCCCTTCTCCCTTCCCTCAACAGGGGTTGGGAAAAGGTGACAAAGCAGCAACTTGATGGAGGGGAAGGAGGAAGACCCAAATCATTTCCCTTGGCACAGATTCCTGCGGTCTCTAGATGTACTGATAGGACCTCATGGTCATCAAGGGGCATAAAAGGGCTCACCAGATGCAGGCTCAGAGCCCTCTGACTTGGTAGATGTCTGAAGACAACATGAGTTACCATATACTGCCCTTTTTGAGCAGCCATATTTCTATATGAAGATGAGATCCCCACTCCTATCCTCCACACCATCTGCAAACTATGTGCCACTGTATTCTTGTTACACATCCTGGCTATGATAAGGCTAAGTTAACAAACTCCTTTTGCTAACTCTTCAATGACCCAGGAATGTTCATTTTGACCCAACATCCAACCTGAACTAATCGTATACCTGTATCAGGCCCACACCTATGTAGAATGAATTCTGGGCAACCATAGGAGAGAAAGAAGGAGGGAAGGGAGGAAGGGAAGGGAAAGAAGGACAAGAAGGAAGGAGGCAAGGAAGGGAAGGAAAGAGAGGAAATGAAAAAGAGGAAGAGGAGAGAAGAAACAAACAAAAACACACAAAGAAACAAAGAATCTCAGTGAGAATACAAAAGTGAAATTTGGGTCTCCATCTCTGTCCAGAGTTTGGTCTAATAAATGACAGGAGCCCCTGATAAAGTCCCTTTTTGCTAACCTCTGAGAGACCCTCATGGAAAATTGGACTTCAGTAACTGTTCCCACTAGCAGCCTCTATAATCACAGCCAGTTTTCCAGTCCAGTAATCCTGTGGAGAGGATGGAGAGAATGAAGGAAAGGAAGGCAGAAGTTGTAAGGAAAATTTTTTGTTCTTTCAGAACAAAGTCATTTTCTAGATTATCCAAAGGTCCCATTCCCCACCCAGAGCCCTAGAAAGACTTTCCCAAAGTTCACCAGGAAATTTTCCTTACAGGGACTGTATCAGGCAGAAAGAAATTCACACAAAGTTTCCTACATGGACTTGGAAATCCTTTGTTCCGGCACTACTAGGCACCAACCCATATGTGGGGAATTTAAAATTTTCAACAAAGGATTCTGTATTCACAGTGGGACAGGACTCACTCACCTTGATTCAAAATACAATCAATTCAATCTTCTTTAATTCCCAGAGATCCTTCCAGGAGAAACATATTTCTTAAAAATAAAGTGTTTTCTCTGATATTTCTGCACCAAAGGGTGATATCATTTTCCACTGGGAAGATGTGGGGGAAAGTGGTTCAATTCGTTTTAAAACTTAAGCCCACCAAACAACCTCTATCATAATTGAAAGTAATGAACTTTAATAAAAACCAACATAACCCTTCAGCAAAAAATTAGATGTCACTGAAACTAATTTGATTGCTGCCTTTCAAGGCTCCTTCCTCCTGGCATTCTATTGGTGTGAGCTAATAAGAGGAGAGGTTAATAGTCCTGATTCCCTCCCAATCAATCTCATCTGGAAGATAATTCTGGGAATTAGGCACCTTCCCCGCTTCCTAGAAACCTGTGGTCTGTGATTTTTCCCTATAATGGTTCCCTGATTTGGGGAAGGGGGATTGGGTATGGGGAGAATGAGTCAATAATATGACCGATCCAGGAAGCAGATATCTCAGACTAAAAGTGACCAAGTTCTTCAAACTTAGAAGTCCAATAATAGATGGATGAACTCAAATTCAATACAATACAATAAACATTTGTTGTGCTGACTGTGTGCAGAATACCCTTCCCTACCAAATCAACAGAATTTTAGAATTGCAAGGGAATTCAACAGTCAGTCATCTTGGGACTGTGAGATGGTGCAGTGGACAGACTATTGGACTTGGAATGAGGAAGACCTGAGTTCAAATTTTTCCTCAAATACTCAATCCCTTAACCTCTCTCGGTCTCTTTCAAATGGAACCTATCTTACAGGCTTGCTAAGAGGATGAAATGAAATCCAACAAGCACTTTGCAAATCTTAAGGTACAATAAAAATGCAGGCTAGTTGGGATTTAATCTAACTTGCACCTGAAAAATGATTCCCACTCCAGGGTTCAAGTTCTAGAAACAGAAGTTTATTATTGTTGTTGAGCTGTTTTAGTCATATCTGACTCTTCATGACCCCATTTGGAGTTTTCTTAGCAAAGATACTGGAGTGGTTTGCCATTTCCTTCTCCTACTCATTTTATAGATGAGGAACTAAGGCAAACAGGGTTAAGTGACTTGTCCAGGGTCACACAGCTAGTGAATATCTGAGGTCCTATTTGAACTCAAGTCCTCCTGATTCTAGGGCTGTGCCACCAAGAGGCAGAAGACCTGAGTTCAAATTTCCCATATGATATTTATGCTTGTGTGATTTTGGGTGAGCCATTTACTCTTTGTGGACCTCAGCTATAAAATGAGGAGATTGAACTAACTGGCCTCTGAAGTTCCTTCCAGTGATGGTAAGAAATCTTCCACATGACAGACTTTCAAATATTTGTTGTCTCTCCTCTAAGTCTTCTGTTCTCCCCATGGTTCTCCTTCCCAACACAGACTTGAGGCCACTAACCATTCTAGTTTCCCTCCTCTGGCAGCTTTCAAGCTTATCACCATCCCTTCCAAACTATGGTACCCAGAACTGAAAACAATATTCCAGCAAGGTAGAGGACAGAAGTACTATCACCTCCTTATTCCTGGAAGTGAAGCATGAAGACGCACTGTGCTTGGGGAAGTAGGAAGCTTAGTTAAGATTGTCCCTGTCCTCGTGGAGCCTAGAACCCCACCCCCCAGAAGGAGAAGATGCACACACGGAGAATTACAATCCACAAAATTGTAGAAGATTACAGCAGAGAGGTACAAAACAGAGTGGTGTGTTAAGTTCGAAGGAGCAAGATTGTCATTGAGGAGTGTATTAGTCTTGGCTTCCTACTTATACGAGTTCCTGAGTTTAGTTTAAAGAATAGAGAGAAATTAATTCCAATCTGGCCTCCGACACTAGCTGTGTGACCCTGGGCAAGTTGTTTAATCCTGTTTGCATCAGCTTCCTCATCTATAAAATGAGCTGGAGAAGAAAATGGTAAACCCTTCCAGTATCTTTGCCAAGAAAACCCTAAATGGGGTCATGGAAAGTCAGACACAAATAAAACTACTGAATAACAAAACAAGAAATTAATTCCATAGGCAATTTCACTAACTCTTCCCTCCTCCTGGAACAAGATGATCTCATACCAGTGCCCATCATTCTGGTCTCAGTGAACAGTAACCCAAGGTGAAATATTTGGCCACTACATCCCCTTCCTGATTTGGTCAATGTACTTAAATCAAGTCACAAATCCTCTGTTCTCTTCCCTTTGTTCTTGACACTCTATTTCACATTCCAAATCCCTTTCATGCTCACAGTTTCAATTATTACCTCTCTGCTGTTGGCTCACAAAGCCATGTCTCCAGCCCAGATTTCCCAGAGCTCCAGATCCATACCCATAACTGCCTGCTGGATATTTTTCCTTGTGTATCCCACTGTCCCTTCAAAATTACCTATTCAAAAGATGATTGGTGTCCCCAATCTGGATATCCCTTTACTAAAGTTGACAAATAGCCCTTCCTTGAATTAGTAGATAGTCTCCATGTAAGCCCAAAACCTGTACACGTACCAGACAACACAAACCCCTCCCAAACCTGGGTTCACGTTTTCCAGTGTATTTTCAGACAAGTGTCCCCTAAATGACATTAGCTTCCACATCATCAAACTGAGCATCTCAAAAACTAACTCAGGTTTAGATATTTAATAATTACCTCATTAACAGAAATCTGAGGAGGCAACAGCATTGAATCTTTAAAGATATTTGTTTGGTACAGAAAGAGAAACAAAATTAGAAACATTCTCAACAATTATTTCCCCCAAATACATTCCTAGTGTCCTTTTCCCCAACATTGTCCAGAGAAGAAATTTTTCCCGAATATAGATTCCCACTTGTGAACCGGAATAAATAGCACAATTCCTTGGCAGCCAAAAGGCCTACCATTCATAACTCCAGTCGTCATTCTGCCTCCAGTCCCTTGTGACTTTCCACAGCCTCTACATGTTCATTGGCCAGCTCTTCCAGCTTCTGCAACTTCTACTCTCTCACTTCCTCCTAGCTTGACCACCCAGATGTCATCCTACCCCTCCCCACCATTCCTGATGGGTTCCATGACTCACCTCACCTTAGATTCTTCCCATCCCTTCCCCACAATGACATATCACCTGCACACTTGCATCATTCTCCAAGGAAATAAGTTCTAGTTGAATTGGCCTGTGACAACACAGCAGGCTATGTCATCCAGGCCTACTTTACATGGTGATAACATCCCTCCAGACTTAGCTAGGCCTGTCCTCAGATGATGGAACCACAGGCTGTTGCCAAGTCAAAATCAGACTTTCCAGTTTGGTTGGACCAATCAGACTCTGCGTTCAGTTAGCATAGCCCTTGAGAACCCAGAATCACTTCTTTGCCATGACGAGAAATTGAAAATAAGCAATGAGAAGCAGGATGGCTGAATGGATAGGGAGCAAACTTCAGAAAGGAAGCCCTTCATTTTGCTCTTGACAAATACCATCTGAGTGGTATCTGCCAGTCACTTAACCATGCCATTCCTTCAGACAATTCTCTAAAACTACAAGCTGGAAACAACAGTTGTCAGTGGATGTTGGTGAAGGAATTTCCTCGTTGAAAACTCTCTGTACCCATGAAGTCACAAGTATGGATCCCACCCCAAAAAGAAACAAATAAATGTCTAAAGCTAACCTTCTCATCTTTTCCCAGTGAATGAGCTCCTGCTCCAAGCTCTTACATTTCTAGCAATGGTACCAACCAGCCTGCAACGAAAGGGTCATCATGAACACCACCTCCCCATGCAATCACTCACCAAGTCCTGTGCACTCTTCCCTCCCAGTTTACCCCTTCTCTTCCATTCTTACCAGAACCAGTGCCCCAGCTGAGACCGTTATCACTCTGAGGTTGGATAGTTATAATAGCCTTCTTGACTCCCTGTCTATAGCTTCTCCCTCTCCTGCCCATCTGTTACTTGCCACCAGGGTGAGCCTCGTACCACACTTTGCACATGACAGCTCTCTGACTGAACCCTTCAGTGACTCTTCGTTACCTACAAAGAGTCTAAGCTCCTTACCCCGGCAAAAAAGAACCTCCAAAAATGGCTGTTTGAACCCTCCGCAAAGACATAAGACCACAGGATCACAACCAGACAAATCCATTTGCCATCTTTCCCCCCCAAAAAAAATTCTGCCATCCATGTGATTGCCTCCAAGCCATCATTCCCATAAGACATATATGCACATTTCCATGTTTATACCACTCACTCAAATTCTTCCCTCTCCCATTGCTGTTAGAAACACCTCTCTCCCTCAGGTGCACAGGTCTGCAGGGGAGGAAAAACATGAAATCACAGCGTCATCCATGGATCTGGAGCCAGAGGAGAGCTTAGAGGTCATGTAGTCTAACACTATAATTTCACAGATGAGGAAAAGGAGGCCCCGAAAAGCCACATGATTTATGAAAAGATAAAGTGTCAGTATCATACCCAAGCCCACTGTGGGTGGCCTTCTGACCCACCAGGCTGAGCAGGTAGCCTCCTGACAGTTCCATTGGTTCATCTTTTGATTAGAGCCAGGATCACAGAGTGGAAAAGGTTAATTGGCTTCACTAGCCATCTGTTTGTGCTGAGAATAAGCCCTAAGCATGATGTGTAATAAATGGTCCTACACAGATTCCATAAATAAATGTGAAGGATTAGTGGTATCCTGTGGATTGTGTATTAGAAAATAATCTTTGTCACATGCAGGCTAGACATCACATGATACCCATTATCACCTAAAGCTGGGCACCCCAAGGAGCAAAATTATTATAGGTAAAGCCCTGGAGATTTTGGGCATGCACATGGATCTGCTTTTATAGCCTCATCTTCTTTGCTTCGGTCCAAACCTCCCCCTCCATCTTTGACATTGAAATTGTCAATCTCAGGCAGAGATGGGGAGAGGACAAACACAGTGCCTCTCACATAGCTTAATAAGTGGGTGTTGATTGGCTGATCTGACCCATGCCTTTTTTGGTATTCACCAATTTACAATAGAGGCTCCGACAAGCCCTTTGTGCTACTGACAATCCCATCACCAGCCCACCATCAGACCTGAGGGCATCAGTCCCAGCTCCAGAAGGATACCTGATATCCCTAGTGGCAATCCCTCATCCTGCTTCTGATTCTCTCTGAGGGGCTGACTACAAGCCCTGTGGCATTCCTGGGGACATTCTACCCCACACAGGTTCATTGAGGACTCCAGTGGTATTCCCCAATTCTAGCACAGCACAAGCCATGCTCCTCAGTCCCACTCAGGATGCAGCTCTTTGGATGGAGCTTCACACTATGCTCCCTCTCCTTAGCCCAGGCGATACCACTGCAATCCCAACCCATCCCACTCCCCAGCATTCCTGGCAGCATTCTCTATTCCATGTACTACAAAAAGCCCCTCACTAGGGCACCCCACTCCCAGAAAACCCCTGAGTAATGCCTTAAAACTTCTTTCTTGACACAATTTCTATCTTGGGACCAAGAACAAGTGTCAGCAGACATGACCTCCTCCTCTTTCCCACTTCAGGGGAGGGAACAGAATTCATTCATATTTTAAAGCCTGTATTAAGCGCCTCATCTGTGAAGAACCCTAGGATCTAGCAGAAGGAACTAGAAAGTTTAAATAATAACTGATATTTAATAATAATGATAGCTAACACTTATTTACTATATGTTGTATGTTATAATTATTTTTCCATTTGATCCTCATAACAACCCTGTGAGGAAAGTGATATTATTATCCCCATTTTACAGAGGAGGAAACTGAGGCAGAGGTTAGGTGACTGGTTCAGGGTCACACAATTAGTGTCTGAAGTTGGATTTGAACCCAGATTTTCCTGATCCCGGGTCCAATGCTCCATCTCCTGCACCAGCTAACAATTCCATTTATATATCACTTTAAAGTTTACAAAGGCTAAGCTCTTTGAGGGCAGAGGCTTTCATTCTCGGCAACACCCATCACAGCGTCTGGAATGTAGCAAGTGCTCAATAAATACTTAGGGAATTAAATTGAATTGAATTGAATTTATAACCGGGCTTCAACCTGCCTTTCCAGATCTATTACACATGACTTCGTTCACACGTTACATTCCAGGCAAACTGCCAATTCGAGATTCCCTGAATTTAATTTTCCTGCCCCTGCACCTTTCTGTCCCCTTGCCTGAAACAACTCTCCCTCTTCAACTCGATCACCTTCGAATCCTTAGCTTCCTTCAAAATTCAGCTTGTGTGTCTTCTCCTTCACGAAGCTTTTTCTGATATTGCAAGTCACAAATGCTTTCTCCTTCCTGAAATTATTTTGTATTTGGTTATCTGCATACATGTTCTACAATACCAACCCCAGTCGCACCCTCAGTAGAAAGTAAACTTGAGGAAAGGAGTTTCATTTTTGTGTCTGTATCCCCAAGGGCTCAGTACAATGCTTGGCACACAATAGAGTGCTTAATAAATTGTGGATTGATTAATTTGAATCCTAGCAACTAGCACATTGCCTTGTTAGTTTCAATCACTGGCATTCTATCAGGAAAGGGTCCAGTCTTTAAGGGTTCTCCAAGTGACTTCTCAGAGACTGTCCCAGACCAAAGTGTGGAACCAGAGGCCTGGAAACTATTTAGCCAATGGTTAGAACTACACTTTCTATTTCCCATAATGATTCTCATTTGGGGGAAGACGCTTCTTAGAAAACCTCATCGTAAAACAAAAATAAGCATTTTTCTAATAGAATTAGATTTTTAAATTTCATCAGCTCTCCTGCTGTGAGATGATTTTTACATTTCCTGGTGATGCTTCCCAAACTAGAAAAGAATAGAGGAGTAGTTGGGTTTTTTCCTAGGTTGTTTTAAACAGAATTGTCAGTCCCCTCCAGAATCCATCATCGATTGAGATAGATGAAGCTATTTTTTTCCTTAAAAAAAAAAACCCAACACCTCCTAATGAAGCCTCTTTGGTGCCACAAACTCAGCAGTAAAGATAAATGAGAAACAATTTCTTGGTATCCATTATTTTAAATCACAGATATCAGCCCTGATGTTGTTTTCAAGGTTTATTGAATTTTCGTAGAATATCATCAACTTCTACATTCTATCCATGTAATTGAAACCTGAACTCATAAAGGTTTTTATGAGCTCACTTTAAAACTGCAGTGAGGACAGACCTGCTTCCATATCATCCTGTGAGATCTCAGTCCAGAAAGTTTCCAGCTCGTTCTAAAGTGGGCAATTCACAGAGAGTCTATAGAGCAATGAGTCAAACACAGAAAACAGGCCCTGGATAGAATGTATCTTCACTCAAGAGCCTTAATGTCCAAGGTGCCTCTCACCCACTGTAAGGGTTATGGGATTTAAAGATCTCCCATGCCCCATGGACGTGC
>NW_027185809.1:5115148-5126051 GCF_028583685.1 Petaurus breviceps papuanus
ATATTTGTAATCTCTATAGGCATTGTGAATATGGCATTGCTGATACACCCACCCCTACCCCTGGGGTGCTTTCAATCACGGGAGCCACAGACAAATATGCCTAATGCAAGTGTCTGTCTCAGTCATATGTGGAATAGACCACAGACGGTGTGATCTGACATGATGAAGATCCAGATAATCTCCTTCCTTCTTATTGAGTGCCCCCAAAATCCCACCATTCAATACTTCTTTGAGCTGGGATTCTGAGGACCTCTGTTCAAATGAAGATGAGGACCTAGATTCCACTCTCATTCTGTCCTTGAATCCCCATATAAACTTGGACAATTCACTCAATTTGTACTCAGTTTCCTCAACTGTAAATTAAGGGCATATGATCTAAAAGCCCCCTTTTAGCTCAAAATCCTAACTTATTGCATAAGTGTTAAGTCCATATGCATTTGCCTGTAAACTTATCGGCACCTGTTCTTATGAAAAGCCTTGTGCTGGGTGCTGTTGACGAAAATGGAGGCAAAGAAAGCACAGGCCCTGATCTCAAAGAGCTTGCCTTCTCATCAGAGATAGAGACTAAGACTCATGAAAAGTCACCTTTAGGTGTCAGGCAATAAAAGTACCCCATGGGTGACAAGGGTAGTAAGAGCTCAGAAAAGGGGAAGGTCTCTATGGGCTGAGATGATCGAGCAAGGCTCCTTGGACACAGTAGGACAAGTCAGGGAGCATAGTCAATAAAGACCAGAGTCAGAAAACTTGAATTCAAATCCAGCTTTAGACACTTACTAGCTGTATGACCCTAGGCAAATCACTTAACCTCTGTCTTCCTCAGTTTCCTCAACTATAAAAATAACATCTTTCTGCCAGAATTGTGAAGATAAAAATGAGATAATATTTGTAATGGGCTTAGTACAGTCCCTGGCACAGAGTAAGCATTTAATAAGTGCTCATTCCCTTCCTTTCCCCCTCAAAGGCTATGCCAGCAGAACATGAGTAGCTCCAACCAAGCTGGAAAGTCTTTGAGTCTGACTTAGCAACAGATTGTACTTTAGTCATGTGAGGACAAGCCTAGCTAAGTTTGGAGAGACTTTAATCTCTAGCACATAGTAGACCCTTAATGTTTGGTTTCTTCCTTTCTTTTTTTAATTATTACATTTGATTTTTAATTCATGGAATAAAGCAAGCAATTCTATAACATAGTACAATAAAAAAGATAATTGCATATGAAACTGCAAATCTGCTATGCACAACTTGCTATTCCTTTCAAACATCCAACAAAATTATCGTGTAGATTTTTTTTTATAGTCCAACCGAGCCCAGATGAGGGGAGGAGGAAGAGGTGAGTACACGAATAAAGGTGTGAACACCCACTATTCTTGTCTGAGTCATCTCCCCGATGTTCCCCACAAAGCCTAAGGGAAGCACATAGGGAAAAGAGAGACTATCCCAAAGGATTTCTCAGCCCAGCATAAGAGCCCCATTGGGCTACAGGGACTCTCTCTGGACAAGTCAGAGGGAATCTGGACGTGATACCAGCTTCATGCTTCCACACCCCTCTTCTGAAGGACACGTGACCTCTCGGTGATCTGTTGGAAGATACCCTAACCTTCACACCAGAGATGCGTGCTTTGGAAGGGAGCCGCATCATTCAAGCACTTCCGGCTCCCACTGGGTGGGAGTGGGGAGGTGAGGCTAAATTATGGTTTCTCTAGCCCCCCAAAAGTCCCTGAGTACCCATGCTTTCAACCCTATTCTCATCCTCTCCTCCCACCAGTTTCGCAAAGTCTGGTTTTACTTTGTAAAGTCTCATTTCATTTGAAGCAAATAAAACTGCATTTGACACAGCCTATTTTCTCAAAGACATTTCTCCTTGCATTATGCTTCATTTTGTAGAATTAGCATGCTAGATAAATTGCAAAATCAACACAAGGAAGGTAATTCTGCAGTGTTATGACTCAAAATTTTGGCAGCTGAAGGGACCTTGGGGGATAGAGATTTAATAAGGCAATTCTCCAGGCGCACATAGCGTCCCTTGGATAGAGTCACCCTCCAATCCCTGGAGGTGCCAGGAAAGAATAAGAACCAGTCTTAGGAACAGAGGTAGAAGGAGGAAAGGGTCTGCACTTGTGAGTTCACTGCTGTATGGAACTCCATGCTGAGGAAATTCCTTCTATCGATACAGATCAGCCACATCTCTGCAATTAACAATCTTAAAGAGTTTCCTAGAATAGAGATGTTAAATATACTCGATTACTGGCCACAGGTGCTCAAGAATCAGATTAAAATATAACTGAGAAATATTTAACAAAAAAAATTAAATTACAATGGGACATAGATAATGTTAATATGTGGTTTTCTAAGTTAATATATAGCCTGCAGGGAACCTGATGTACAGCTTAGTGTTTCTATTTGAATCTGACTTCATCAGCTTAGAGCAAGTGAAGATTAAATGACTTGCTGGGATCACACAGCCAGTATGTATCAAAGGTAGGACTCAGTGCCAGGTCTTTCTGGATGGCTATCTACTGCACCACACTGCCACAACTCAATCTACATTCAAGCACTTCAGTACTCCAACAGATCTGTTAGCTCATTGATTGAATTACCTTACAGGATACAGATCAAAGCCCATCCACATCTACCCATTCTGCCTGAATCTTGTCCATGCCTTCTCATAAATTTGCCATAACAAGTCTACCCAACATACTGGGAGCCTTCCTCAAACTCTTTCCATATCACAAGGATACCTGTGGAACATGAGAACTGTCCATTACTGCAAGAACCAGCCCTTCTCTTCTGATCATATATTTCCCCAATAACATTCTTGACTCTATTTCTCCTCAGTAATTCCTTATTTATATGGGACAATTAAGAACTTACTACATTTTCTGCCTAAAGCAGAAGACAAAGAATGCCATTACGAAAGGCATTGGTGTGCAAGAGACCTGACCCTATCCAGATTCATAACCACCTTCCTCATTAAGCTTCTTCCTCTGTGCTTCTATCCCTCCATCCTCCACCTAAAGAGTCTTTGAGTTAAGTCATTTGGGCTTATGCCACCATTGCTTCTCTTAAGACCTTCTCCAAAGATCAATGCTCCAGAGCTGACTAAAGCCCAGTCCCCCTCTCACTCCTACCTCTCTGGAATAAGCAATTCTCATTCAACTCAGGGGCCTTCATTCTGGCAGGTTCCCCAACGTCACCTGCCATATTCCATAGGTCATAATTCTCTATATGAATGAGCTCACCCTTCCTGGGCTAAGGCAAAGGACACCCTTGCTAGGCTAAGGCATATGCTCTAATTAGTTTCTGGGCACTATTCAGGGACCACTGTGAGGATTCTATAGGACCACAATTCATTCTGTGGCACTTGCAGGCTCTCTGGTGTTTCCATCCAAATCTCTTGGCTTCTGTTGCAAGACTTTGGATTAAGAAGCAATTGGAGTTATGGATCAGAAACTCTTCCTCTGGAGACCCTCAAAAATTGTACAGACCCCCATACGTCTAGGCTAGGTCTTACCTTACGATAGACAAAATAACCTCCTGAGTTCCTCTGCAAACGACAGCCAGAGGGGGTAGATGACAACGTTTGCATCTGGGGCAGGAGGAAGGACAGGATGATTCAAATGCTGCTGGGTGAGACACCATCAGGGAAGGAGGGAACAGCAGCAGGCCAGGGAAGAACTCACTTGGGATGCAGCCACAGGCTGACCTACTCATAGCTTCCTATTTTAACCAACTGTTCTTGCTAGCTAGGAACAAATCTCATTTGTCTCCTGACTGCTGGAGGACAGCAAGTCCTATAAACATCCTCTAAATGTTGGCGCCCTGGGGAAGAGCCCCAGTCACTCTGTCCTAGTTACGACTCTGTTGATGACTATGACCTCTTTAAATTTGATTGTGGCAGCTGCGCTTTCCATGGCACTAGAATCTAGATATTATTTCCCTGAACTACTTCAATATGTCGAATAGTCATAGAATCTCAGGTTTGGAAGGGACCACTTTGTTCAATCTACACATGAAGATAAAAATCCTCTATGATATTCCAGACAAGTGGTCTCATCCAGGCTAAGCTTGAAGATGGGGGACGTTCTACCTCTCTCCCTTTCCCCTTCCCCTTCTCTTGGTTTCTTCTGCCCCTTTTCTCCTGACTTCTTCCCTCAGTCATTTCTCCTGGATCTTTTGTCCTTCTCAGTTCTTCCCCCCTGACTTCCTCCATTACTTTCTACCTGTTCCTCTCCCAATCCCCCTTCCATATGACTGACTCCCTCCCTCCCTTCTTCTCTGGACAATATGCTTTCCTTTTCCCCCAGTCCTTCACTCCAAATTCTTCCCACACCTCACCCTGATTATTTTTCCTTCATTGGAATTCATTCCCTTCTTCACAAGATAGCCTCCATCAGAGGGACCATGAAAGCCTCTGACCCCCAATAACCTTACCAAACCCATCACTATGCATCCCTTCTCAGCTCTATCTGCACTGTTCTCTCTCAGTCCAGGCCAGTGCCACTGCCCTCCAAGGCACTGGAGAGTCGGGCCACTCATCTATCCTTGGTCTTTCTACAGTGGCTATTAGCAAGAATCTAGGTAGTGCCAGGGGATCAGAAATGCACCCAGTCTGGAGGCAGGAAGACCTGAGTTGGAACCCAGTGTCAGATACTGACTAGCTGAGTGACCTTGGGCAAGTCACTTCATATGTCTATCTCAGTTTCATCAACTATAAGATGGAGATAATTACAGTGCCTATCACTCAGGGTTGTTGGGAAGATAAAATGAGATGCCCTTCATGAAGTTCTTTGAAAACCTTAAAACAATGTACAAATTCTAGCTATAGCCAAAGGCTATAGATGGTAAGGTAAAATGGATGCAAATGATAAGCGAATGGGCCACAGGGTTAAAAATCAGGAAGAAGCGATAGAGTAGGAGAAACGGTATAGAGCGGAGGCTAAAAGTAGAGGCTATGTATGACAAGGCGGAAGAGGGCCAAGTGGCAAAATCCGAGGGGCAGCCAAAAAGGCAAAGGGCTAAGTGGATCGAGCACCAGACCTGGAGTTAGGGAGCCCTGAGTTCAAATCCAGCCTTAGACACTAGCTGTGTCACCCTGGGCTTAGACACTTCACCCTGTTTGCCTCAGTTTTCTCATCTATAAAATGAGCTAAAGATGGAAATGGCAAACCACTCCAGTGTCTCTGCCAAGAAAACACCAAATGGGGTCCTGAAGAGGCAAGCATAACTGAAGAACAATAAAAATCAATGCAATTACCTACCTGGAGAGGTAGTGAGTTATCTATCACTGATGATTTTTAAGCAAAGAAAACATATGGGTTAGAGATGAGAGGGACCCATCTGTGACTTCCTTCTTTCCGCCATGTGCTGCCTGCCTTTGGGGAACACCAACTCACCAAGCTGCAATCCCCTCCTTCTGTCAGGACCCAGCCAGTTTCAAATGAACTTAACTTCATCATCCGGGGGCTCCAAAATGACCTGAATGCTAATGATTTTCTACTGCAGCAGTTCCCAGGTGTTTAAAAATCCCTGGATGTCCCTGAAACTCTTTCATGGAGTCTATGAGATCAATGGGAACAATGACACAATGGGACCAAGGTGTCATTTGCCTAATAAAAAATGCCTCCCTTTTCCAATGATATAATCTGAATAAAGCCAGATTTTCTTCATTTACTCCCACCAAAACAACATACTGCAACAGCCTGGATGCTGAAGCAGATATGAGAATCCAGCTGTCTTTTATTAAACCAAACATTAAAGAGATTTGCAAAAATGTGCAAGGCTGCTCTTCTCACCCATTTATTTTGTTTTGGAAAATATAGTTATTTTATATTTAAAATGATATATATGTTGATATGTAATGTTTATTAACATTATTTTAAATGAATTACTAAATATTTTAAAGTTTATCTACTTTGATTTTTTTTTTTGCTTTTTGGAGGGGGGAAGGAAGGGCAATTGGGGTTAAGTGACTTGCCCAAGGTCACATGGCCAGTTTTTGGTGTTAAGTGTCTGAGGCCAGATTTGAACTCAGGTCTTCCTGACTCCAGGTCCGGTGCTCCACCCAGCTGTCCTTACTGTAATTTCTAATGCAGTGAATATTGATAGAAATAATTCACATAAACAAAAGTCCTTTGGGGTACTCAATTATTTTTAAAAATATTAAGGATGCTGAGACCAAAAAGTTTGAGAACCACTGGTCTACTGTTACCAAAATGAAGAAGGCAAGGCAGTCAAGGGGTCAAGGTAAGGAAGCAGCAGACACTGTTAATATACCTCAGGAGAATACCAACCCTCTTTGGTTGGAGCTGCCTGAATTCAGGAAAAAGTAGGACCTCCCTCCCCATTGGCATTTGAACACTAGCCCAATCATGCCGAGGACACAGAGATGGTGGTCCTTACAGGGTCACAGACCCAGAGCCAGAGGAGATCTCAGAGGACATCTAGTCAAATGCTCCCTCCTACCACCATTTTACAGATGAGTAAACTGAGGCCCAAGGAGGTCAAGTGACTTGCCCAAGGTCACATAAAGAGAAGTAGGGAATTTGACTCCAAGGCCCCTAGCTCCAGAGTTAGTTCTCTCTTAGAAAACAGGAGGACCAGAGGAGATTTTACGAACCTACGTGTTTCTGATGTTCCTGGGCGGCTTTCGATATATGAATATCTTAATGTTTCTCTATGTTGTGGTTGTGCCCAACGACTCTTGTGTCTTGCCCACATTTTGGAACTCAAAAGTTTGTGAAACTGAATGTTGTAAACTAAAAGCAAATAAGTAAACAAACAGGGAATAGATTTATGATTAAGAATGTGTCACAACACAACCTTGTGAGTTCTCAAGAGATATCAAAGTCAACAGTCACAGGACCCCAACATCCACAGCCTCCCCAGAAATCATTTGTTTTCCCTCAAACCCGAACCAGCAACTGCAACCAAGAGGGAAAATCCCATCAGGGTTTCCTTCGTATTCATCCAGAATAGCTCCTTATACTCAGCACCAAAGTGGCAAATTCTTCTCCTTAGCATTGGAGACATGCTGGCACTTTGGTTGTGGGATTTGGGACCAAAGAAATTAATATAATAGCGCCCCACCCAGTTCATCACCCCATGAGCTCCCTCATCCTGGACAATAATAACAAATAATAATAATAATAATTTGCATGTATATTACACTTAAAAGTTGGTGAAACATTTTACACACATATTATCTCATTTGGTCAGCACCCCATAAGGCTGTTTTTGTTCAGTCATGTTTGACTATGGTTTTCTTGGCAAAGATACTGAAGTGGTTTGCCATTTCCTTCTCCAGTGTGTCCCCATTTTACAGAGGAGGAACTGAAGCAAATAGGGCTTAAGTGACTTGCCCTAGGTCACACAGCTAGTAAATGTCTGAGGCTGGATTTGAACTCAAATCATCCTGCCGTACCACCTACCTGCCCCTACACCTTATGTGGGAGGTAATATTATTATCCTCATTTTACAGATGAAGAAACTGAAGCACAGAGAGGTTAAGTGATTTGCCCAGGGTCACGCAGTTAGTAAGTGTTGGAGGCAAGATTCAAACTCAGTTCTTCCTAACTGTAAGTCTAGCGTTCTCCACTAGACTGCCTAGCTACCACCACCACAGGGTAGGCTGGGCTAAGGGATCTAGCCCAGAGATCAAAGTCCAGCAGGTAGATTTCACAACCAGTCTAGTCCTTCTCTTTGCCCCCTTCTCTTCTCGGTCTTTTGAAATCCCTGAGCAGAACCAGAAGAACATTACACACAATTACAGACACATCATATCTGTGACTACTGACTTTCATAGCCTGGGCTCCTCTCATCAATGCAACGTTCTAAGACAACTCCAAAGGACTCATGATAGAAAAGGCTCCATGATGTGGAAAATCCACATCCAGAGAAAGAATGACTGAGTCTGGATGCAGACTGAAGCAAACGACTTGTTCTAATCCTTCTTCACAATTTAACTAATGTTTAATGCGAAGGTATTTGTAGAACTTAGATTGCATGTTGCAATGGGTG
Source organism: Petaurus breviceps papuanus (assembly GCF_028583685.1). Taxonomy (NCBI): domain Eukaryota; kingdom Metazoa; phylum Chordata; class Mammalia; order Diprotodontia; family Petauridae; genus Petaurus; species Petaurus breviceps. The sequence goes on from NW_027185809.1 coordinate 5,123,162, forward strand.
GGGAGGAGAGAGAGGGGAAGAAAATTTGAAACTCAAAAGCTTGTGGAACTGAATGTTGTAAGTTAAAAGCAAATGAATTAATTAATGAAAAACTTTAAAAAAAAAAAAAAAGAAATACCTGGGAAACATTCTGAGCCCATGGAATGAAGCCTCCTTGGGATTCATGGGGCATGTGTCATAATGCAATGGAGAAAAGGCAGATACACTCTACCTACAATAAGCTGTCCCTTGGGACCAATGAGGCATTTCTCAGGCTGCCAAAGCCTGCAAAATGAGGGGATTTGACTCTATGGTCTAAATTTATGATCCTAGGCAGCTAGATAGTTCAGCAAACATGAGTAGAGGATTTGAGGTCAGGAAGACTCGAGTTTGAATCTTGCCTCAGAAACTTGCTAGTTGTATGATCCTATACTTCAGTTTCATCTCTATACCTCAGTTTCCTCATCTGTAAAATGGAAATGATAGTAACACCAATCTCACAGAGTTATTGTGAGGGTCAAATGAGATACCATAGGGAAAATGTTTTTGCAAACCTTGAGAGCAGCTAAAGCATTGGACTGGAAATCAAGAAGACTCTTCTTCCTGAGTTTAAATCTGGCCTCCAACACTTACCAGCTGAGTGACCCTGGCCAAGTCACTTAATCCTGTTTGCTTTAGTTTCCTCATGTGTAAAATGTGCTGGAGAAGAAAATGACAAACCACTCCAGTATCTTTGCCAAGAAAATCCTAAATGAGGTCATGAAGACTCAGACATGACTGAAAAACAACTGAACGACAAATCTTAAAGTGTTGTTTGAATCATTCTTACTTGTCTTTAATGACATAACTAGTTCTGAGGCAAAGCCTCAATGTTACTTCCATTCCCTTTATTGACTCCTATCACTCAGCTGAGCTCTCCTAACAATTCCCTCCAAAGAACTTCAGGGGCAGCTAGGTGGCACAGTGAATAGAGTGTGACCTTGGGCAAGTCACTTAACCCCAATTGCCTTGCCTTCCCCCCTCCAAAAAAAGAAAGAAAGAAAGAACTTTAAAATAATGCCTCAGATTGAATTCTGTAGTACCAATCAGAACAAAGGTCAGAGCGAGACCTTCTTCTAGCCCAAGACCACAATGGAGTCAGAAAACCCAGCTGTGATTACAGGATCTGCAGCTTACACCCCCACGTACTGCATGCAAGGCTTCAGGCAGACTGCTTGAAATAAGTGAGCCCTGAGATGACTTGACAGCTGTCGCATCCAGAACAGCAGGAACTCTGGGCAAATCATTTACCCTTTCTGAGCTTCCTCACTGGCCTTAACCATGAAATGGGGATAACAAAATCTTGTCCTCCTCCCTCCCCTTAAAGGGTTCTTGTGAGACGCCACAGAGGTATTGAATGGGGCAGCCATTTGTAAATTATAAACAGATATAAGGAATCATTAGTCTTATTCACTGATATTGAGCAAAAGCCATGCCTCATGTATTGTTTTTGTTCAGTTGTGTTTGACTCTTCATGACCCCATGGATCATACTATCTGTGGGGTTTTCTCAGCAAAGATACTGGAGTGGTTTACGATTTCCTTCTCCAGTAGATTAAGACAAACAGAGGTTAAGTGACTTGCTCAGAGTCATACAGTTAGTAAGTGTCTGAGGCTGGACTTGAACTCAGGTCTTCCTGATTCATGTACAGATACTTAAAGAAAGGTATAATGAAAGTATCTGAACATTTCACCTCAAAGTGAGTGGAAAAAATTAACCGGCAGTTGCGTAGGAATCCTGATGTGACATAATCTAACTGTACGGTCTGAGGTCCAGGCCTGGTCCACTTAATTTCCCTCCTCCACAGGGCTCTCTAGTATCCTGAAGGAGTTGGGAAGTCTCTCACCAAGAGTATTCTCCCAATTTTAGGGGTCCAATTAACCACACAACATCAGATTAACTTTTACAAAGGGAGATTTACTTCAAAGACAGAGCAGGAACATACACTTTCCCCAACACCTCAGAGGCCTAATCTCCCTTAGAGCACTTCAGTCCCTAAGAGAAGGGGAAGGGGTTAGGTTCCTAGCTTAGCCCAGTTCCTACAAAGAATTAGTCCCACCAAGTTCAAGTCTAAAGCCCTGCTGGGGCTAAAGGGTCCCTGAACCCTTGCTCTCCAAAGCTTCGATGTTGGCCCAATTGAGACACCAGGCCTGGACTTCTGGACCCCTGGATCACCATGTATAAAATTCCTATACTAGAGACTCCACTTCTGACACCTAAAACAGACAATGGTAAAGGAAAAGGCTAAAACTCCAGGTCCATTTCTTGGAACCAGATGGTCTAAAAAGGAATTCGGAGAAGGGAGGAGGTGACCCTTTCCTCTTACTGTAAGATGTGAGTAAAAGAGTCCTTCATCCTCAGATGCGAATGTAGGAAAAACTACAATACTGTTCAATCAGGCAGTTTTAAAGATGCCAACCGTTCCAATTGTGCAGTCAGTGGAAAAAAGGCCCCATGTGATAGGTCAACACATGATATCCCACATGCACATTTCCCTGTCTCTCTAAAGCTAGTTCTCCAGGGTCTTCCACATGTGTGAGACCGTCTTAGATGCTCTAGGCTTTCAGCAAGCCCCCATCATACCGTTAAAAGGAAATGTTGGAGAGTGTGAGGTAGAACCAAGCAAGAACCAAAACAAGCCCCGTGCCCTTAGCCAGGCTTCTTCCCCTATTGAGGTCTCAGTTTTCCCACCTATAAAGTGAGGGAAGAGAGGCAATATTGTTGTTGTTCGTCTTTGTTCTCAAAGAGGACCAATGATATCAGGAGAAGGAGGTCTTGACTTGTAAGTGAATTGGATTTGAGCAAGGCAGGGTTGTGTAAAGTCATCAACCTCACTCTCTCCTCCAGAGTTATGGGAGGCCAGTGACAAGAC
>NW_027185809.1:5136051-5173087 GCF_028583685.1 Petaurus breviceps papuanus
CACTATGTCACTCTGGCTTTCCTTCTTAGCAAAGATCCTCAATGGAAAAGGTAGAAGAAAAATTAACCTGGACGGCTTGAGAAGAGTAAAGAAAGATTAGAACAGTCGCTTCAGCGGATGTGTGCAGAATGAAATGTGGTTTCTCAAGCAGACTATTTGCTAAAGTAATAGAAGCCTTTAGGCCCCAGTTTCTAGCTACCAGAAGTCAGATGACCTTGGGGAAAACGAAACTCTGGAAATCCCCTTGTCACCCCACCTGCTAAATAAGGGGATGCTGACAGAACAACCAATCAATTTAAAAGATTACATGAGGAAGGGGAGGGTTGCAGTTTTTGAAGGGTTTTCGGCTATATAACCCAGCTTTGGCTGCTGTACGGCAGCCTCCTCTCTCTGGACTTCCCAGTAACGGGACCGCCCACTTCTCGAGAAATTCAATAAAACTTCCTGCTTTCACCTTGAGACTTCTCCAAGTAGTCAGTTTGGGGGAGGGTCTCTGTATCCCACACAAATGGAATAGAAAATACATTCGGGAAGAGTAAAAGGACAATTTTGCCGTAATGAAAATCCAGAAGAAAATAGATAACATGAGCTTGTAGTGGACCCAGTCATTGGTCATGATTTCCTCCAGCTCCATTCAGCAGTACTTGAGTGTGAGTGAAGAAGGCATATGATATTCAAGAGTTGGGTCTTGGCAAGATATGAGAGGAGATAGGACAAGGGAGCAAAGTAATCAAGAGTCATGGATATAGGGTTGAACTTGTTCACCAAGGGGTCAAGATTGGATGGGAGGAGAATGTAGCCAGCGCTTATGTTCTGGCTATGGATGGCTTATGTTCTGGGATGAGACTGACTCAGGCCAATCTCCCCTAGTTTAGGTTCAATAATGGAGCCAAATAAGACAGTCATGAGTCATTCGGTAGCTAACAAAAGGAAATTTACTCATAGCCAGGAAAGGATATTCAACAAGGAAAAGCATTGAGGATACTTCAGGTTGATTCAGCTGACCAAAGCTCTGCTTGCCTGCCTTATCCATTGTGATCCAAACCTCTGAGAGGCTTTGTACTCAGCTATGGCCAGCAAGTGGTTAGAGATGTAGTTCTCAACTTTAACAAAGGGATGAGGGAGAAAGGTCATCTGAATAGGAATTATTTCATCAAGATCACAAGAGAGAGTAAGAAGACAAGAGGTCCAGCACAGAGCCTTAGGAGATACCTAAATTTCAGCAGAGAGAAGAAGAGAATAAATAAGTAAAGGAGACCAAGAAATTATTTGACTTTCCTGGTCACAGAGGTAGTGAGTGGCAGACTTTAACTAAGTCTTCCAGACTCCATATCTGACAATATCCAGTCTGTCACACTGCCTTTTCGCCTCTGAAAATGAAAGGCTTGGACCAGGAGACCCCTGGGGTCCCTTCCATCTTTGACATGAGAAAACCAGAAGAAAGTAGCACCTGCGAAGGCAAGAAAAGAGAGAGGATCCAGGAAGAAGGGTTGATTAATGATGATAAAAGAAATTTTGAGGAATATAAGGATGGAGGAAATGGTCATTGGATTTAATGATTGTGAGGTCATCCAAGGTAACCTCTAAGAGAGAGTAGGGATGGAAGTCAGATTTGCAAGAGTTTGAGGAATAAGGTGGAGGTAAAGAAATGGAGTCAGCAACAAGTTCACACCATTCTTTTGGAAGTTCAACAATAAAGTAGAGGAGAGAGATTGGATGGCGAGATGTGGGTCGAGGGAAGCATTGTTTTAGGATAGAGGAGAGCCAAATACAGGAAAAGGAGCCAAAGAAGAGGGAAAAGTGGAGAATGAGAGAAAAAGAGAAGGAATAATAGATTCTTTGGATGGTGGGCAGGGATGATAACAAGGACTTAAGCTTAAAGGTTTAGCAGTGCCCGAATAGAAGATAAATCACCTTGTCTTCTATAACCAGAAAGGAGGAGAGAATAAGTGAAGAAAGAGAAATTTTAAGGTGAGGAGCTGGGAAAGTGAAGAAGCTTAGGTCATCAGTCTTCCCAGAAAAGTAAGACAAGGTCATCTGCTAAGAGAGAAGATGTGGGAGAAGAGTTAGGGTGTTGCAGAGAGAAAAGGGTTAGAATGTCTACTATGGAGAGTATGCTAGAGAACTAAGATGTTTTCTTAGCTTTTCGTCTCCCTGGGAGTATGCATGAGCTGCTTCTAGGCTGCCTGGAGCTGGAGTGGGAACCAAATAAAATGTGTCATTTCTTAAATGCCCTGAAACTCACACTAGGACACTGCCATGGATCCCAAAATTGGCAGAGCAAACTAAGAGGCGTTATGACATGAGATCAGAAGCTGTTCAATCAGCCTGACAAGGCCAGAAGCAGCCAGCCCCATGGCAGTGCTACTCCCATCATTTCAGAAGGCCTTTAAACACTGGTCCCAACTATAGACTTCCTCTGAACTGACATAACTCCCTGTGGATGCATTTCATAGCCAGTAACTGTTAACACTTTCAGATGGTATCTCTTTCAAAAGTTCAAATCAAAGGGGGCTTTTATCTGATTCAAAAACATATTTTAAAAGCTTTAATAGTCTTATCCAATGGGTTCCCACTTTTCAGTCTTTTTCAGATGATAAGAGTTTTAATTAAAACCATCATTATAGGATAATACCTTCAATTTAGACAATTAGCTCCATTCAGAATATTCAAATAGGGGAAGGAGAAGAGAGGAAATCTTAAAAACAACAAGAATCCTCTGGAGAGCCAAAGACTTGCTTTCTTCCCAACATTGTCATTTCAGCTCATAAAGAAAAGCAAAATGGTTTTTGGTGACTATTATAGAGGTTTAAAGAGTCCCATGAGACAAGGGGTGACCGAGAATGAAGGCTGTGCTGAGCTACTCCCAGGGCTGAATTACAGAATCACAAATTCTTAGATGGAAGGAACCCCAGAGGTCACCTAGTCCAAACCCTTCATTTACAGAGGAGAAAAGGCAGTGTGACCCAGTGGTCGGTGTAGGATATGAATCTGTAAGACTTAGTCAAAATCTGCCACGTCCTGCCTCCGTGACCATATTTGACCAAGTCAAATAACTTCTCCAAGCCTCATTGTCTTCATCTATACAAAGAAGAGTTAAACAACATGGCTTCTAATATCTCTTCCAGCTCTAAATCTATGATCCTATTGTCCTATGAAAATGGAGGCCAAAAGAGGAAACATTGGGGTCCAATAGAGGATAATCAAGATGGTGGGTGACAAGGCTAGACTCTACATCACGTGAGGACCAACTGAAGCCACTATAGATGTTTAGCCTGGAAAAGAGAAGATTTAGAAGCAACATGATAGCTCTTTTCAAATATTTAAAAAGAAGTCATGTTTATTCTGCCTCAACCTCACAGAATTGAACTGCAGCTTACATTTATATAGGGCTTTAATGTTTGCAAATTTGTAAATAAAAAATATTTGTAAAAAAAATATGCTTTACGGTTTGCAAAATTGTAAATACACATTTACATGTATTTTCTCATTTGATCCCCCAAACAGCCCAGGGTTCTATATTTATCCCCATTTTACAGATGAGGAAACTGAGGCTTAGAAAAGGAACTTGCTTTTCACAGCTAGTGTCTGAAACAGCATTCCAACCCAGGCCTTTTTACTCCAAGTCCGACATGCTGTTCAATATACAACACTGCATCTACCAGGTGAAGAATCAGCCTATTAAGGAGAACTTTTTGTTCACAGATTGTGTGCTCAATGCAGCCTCTGAGTTGAGATGTAACAAAGTATGAATCGATTCTCTACCGCTTGTGCTAATTTTGGCCTGACAAGCAACACTAAGAAAACAAAGGTTCTTCATCAGCCAGCTCTGCACTGTCTGTATGTGGAACCATCGGTTACAGCAGTGGAGACGTTTTGAATGCTGTGGATAAGGTTGCTTACCGTGGCAGTATACTTTCTAGGGATGGCCACATAGATGATGAGGTTGACACATGCATTGACAGAGCTAACTCATTGTTTGGGAGGCTCCAAAAGAAAGTATGGGAGAAAAGACATATTAGGCTGCCTACCAAACCTAAAGGTCTACAAAGCCATTTGTGCTGACCTAATTCCATGTTTCCCCAATAATAAGACACTGTCTTATTATTTTTTTTTGGACAGAAAAATACCAGAGGGCTTATTTTCAGGGGAGGGCTTATTTTAATGAACATTGACAGCAATTTTAATAAACAGGTAAATGTGAACAAAAAAAATGTACCTTTATTCAATAAGCAAATCACTGGGGAAGAACAGGATGACGCGCTCACTGCTGCAGCTCTGATTGGATGCAGCTCGGAGCGCGGTGTGGGTTTCACGGGGGAGGGGGGGCGTGTAGCACAAGGGATCACCTTCACTACAGTAGCAATCTCAATAGGGCTTATATTCGGGGGAGGGCTTATTTTAGAGGAATCTAACACAGTAAGGGGAGGGCTTATTTTCGGGATAGGTCTTATTATCGGGGAAACATGGTTGTTGCATGCCTGTGAAACCTGAATAGCCTACCAGTGCCATGCCCAAAAATGGAATCATTTCCACTCGAATTATCTTAGGAGGATGCTGAAGATCACCTGGCAAGATAAGGTACCAGCACTAAGGTTCTTTCTTAGGCTGAACTGCCAATCATGTCAAACTTTACTGTAGAGAACACATGCCCAATGGGCTGGCCATGCTGTTCTAATGCCAAACATATGTTTACCTAAAAGAATATTTTACAGAGAACTCTCACAAGGCAAGTGCTCATATGGAAGTCAGAAGAAACGATACAAGGACACTCTCTGAAGAACTAATCAATTGTAAGACATGAGAGACCCTGGCAGGACCAACCAGCATGGCACGTCTGCATCAAAGAAGGTGCTGTGCTCTAAGCAGATTCACAACAGTCCAAAAGAAATGTGAGGTGTGCAAATCGAGAAACATCTTCATTCCAAATGTTCAAGTAACTTATTTGTGGCCAACCTGTGGTAGTCAGTCTTTCACAGTATAACTACTATGGAAATGTTTTGTGTAACGACACGTGTGCAGCCTATATTGAGCTACTTGTCTTCCCAGTGGTGGTGGGTGAGGAGAGAAGAAGGGAAAAAAGTTGCTTTAACCAAGATTACACAGGCCGCAGGAGGTCACAGGGAACCATATCAAATAAAAGCAATTACCTTGATCATATATGTGTATGTGTGTATATGTATGCATGTGTATGTGCGTATGTATATGTATATTTACATACACACATGAACACATTTATAAAAGGAGCAGGTTGGGCAAGATGCTTTCTAGCTCTGATATACTATGAGGATTGGTTGAAGGAACTGGGGGTATTTAACCTAGAGAAGGGAATTGGGGAGGGATGAGAAGAAGGAGGAAGGAAACTATGAAGTATCCATTAAGAGACTGGCTGGGATCCCTTAGGGATTCGGCAGAGTGAATTATTGCACTGAAGAAGACCAAATTAGGTGATCCCTGATGTCCTTTCCTCTGCTAAGCTTCCATAGTTCATTAATTTTATGAGTCAAGAGGCCTTGGTTCTAGTCCTGGCTCTATTCCTAACCCTGCTTGTGACCTTGTGCAAATTATTTAATCTCCTGAGTGTCGTATCTTTAAAACAAGGAGCTTGGATTACTAGATGGAGAGAGAGGCAGACAGACAGACAGAGACAAAGACAAAGACAAAGAGAGAGAGATAGAGATAGAGACAGAGAGAGACAGGGAAAGATGAAAGGAAAGAAGGAAGGAAGGAAGGAAGGAAGGAAGGAAGGAAGGAAGGAAGGAAGGAAGGAAGGAAGGAAGGAAGGAAGGGAGAGAGGGAGGAAGGAAGGAAGGGAGGGAGAAGTAGAGAGAGAGAGAGAAAGAGAGAGAGAGAGAGAGAAAGAGAAAGAGAGAAAGAAAGAAACAAAGAAAGAAAGAAAGAAAGAAAGAAAGAAAGAAAGGAAGGAAGGAAGGAAGGAAGGAAGGAAGGAAGGAAGGAAGGAAGGAAGGAAGAAAGAAAGAAAGAAAGAAAGAAAGAAAGAAAGAAAGAAAGAAAGAAAGAAAGAAAGAAAGAAAGAAAGAAAGAAAGAAAGAAAGAAAGAGCCAATGAGGACCCAGTCCTGGGAGCATGCACAGAGGGTGAGCTTACTTCTGAACGTTCATGCTGATGTGGAATAGAGGGACCCCAAATAAGAAAATCTCACTCATGGTTGCTCTGATTTTCTTTTCTCCCCAAATCTAAGACCCCAGGAATCTTTGACATCTCTCCACCTAAACAGTTGCAGACCTTACTGCAACTACAAGAGAGAATCTTACTACCCAGCCCTCTCCTGAACATGAACTTGATTTTTCATATAATTAATATGCTCAGAGGTCAGGCTGTCTAAGCAGTTGAAATATTAGGGTGGTTTTCTCTGTACCCAGTAGGATACGGGACTTAGCCCCTGTAGGAATCCACTCCAGAAACTCAGCCAGCAAAGGAAAACAGCTCTGTTGGAACCGGTAAGATGAAGAAACACATTCACATCAACAGTGTGACACTTCCACCTACTAAAATGAAAACAGCTCAAGAGCAGGACTGTTGTCATGTTTGCCTTTGTTTTTCTAGCACTGAAGACAACTAATAAATGAGAGACGCTTAATAAACGCTTGTTGGATCGATATCCAGGATCCCATGAGCCTGGGAGCTGGAATGAATATAGTAATGCCGCCTGCTCTATTCCGAGTGCCTGATGCAAGAAGGTTTGTCCCCAAAATTTCACCTGGCATCCCTAAGGGTTTAAGGGCCGTGTGAGGTCCTTCCAAAATGGAACCCAGATCAAGTTTCTCCCCCTCCTCCGTGGAGCTTCTTCTAATTGCTTCAACCTTCACTTTTCTTAGCACTCCAAGCCATCTTGTTTGATTCTCTAGTTATCTCCTCAGACATGTCTTATCTTCTCCGTGAGCAGCCTGACGTCTTTTGTCATCCCCACAGCAGATAGCTCAGGATACGCACTGATGAACATAGTCATCTTTACCGCAAATCATCCTGCTATGCGATTCCAGATTCATCTTTCTAAATCATCATTTTTGTGACCACCATCGTCCTTCAATGGCTCTCCTTTGCCTACAGGACCAACTGAATCTGCCACTCAAGGCTTTTCACAATCTGGTCATAAACGTAAGGGTAAGTTTTATTTACTTTGGTAAAATAGAAAAGATCCCTGGGCTAAAAATCAGGGTTATGGGATCAGTAGGCTATGTGACCTTAGACAAATCTCTTGCCCATTCTGGGCCTCAGTTTCCCCCTCTGTAAAATTAAGAAGCTGAACTAGATATTCCTAAAATCCCTTCTAGCTCTGACACATAGTTCTAGGATTCTATTTCAAGCAACTCCTTTATATGCACCCTGTACTCCAGTAAGAGTCTCATGCACTTACTGCCCCCACAATGTACTTTGCCAAGTCCCACTTCCACCTCAGACACTTACTAGCTGTGTGACTCTGGGCAAGTCACTTAGCTTCTCATGTCTCAATTTCCTCATCTACAAAATGGAAATAACAATGATATCTACTTCATAGGGTTGTGGTGAGGACAAAATTTGTAAAGTGCTTTGTAAATCTTAAATCCCTATATAAATGTTTGATATTTATTAGTATTATTAATTATTATATGCCAGTGGTTCTCAAATTTTTTGGTCTCAAGATCCCTTTACACTCTTAATAATTATTGAGGACTCCCCAAAGAGCTTTTGTTTATGGGTTATATCTATTGATATTTACCATGTTAAAAATTATAGCATCTTAGAATTATTATGAAAATAATTTTGATCTCCCAGGTTCCCTGAAAAGGTCTCAGGGACCCCTAGGGAACCCTGGACTTTGAGAACAACTGCTAAATGTCATTCCACCCCCTTAGATGCCCTTGATTTTCCCATCTACCTGTCTGAATTTTGTCCATTCTTTAATGCCCAGCTCAAATCCTTCCTCTCCCAAAAAACTTTCCTTTAAGCCCCTCCCGCACAGGGAGCTCTACCTCCCTTGAATCCCATAACATAGACTCTTCCATTCACTGATCACATCATGTGCTGTATGGTGTTGTTAGTTATCTTGTAAAGGGGAAAGGGGCTATTATTTTTATACTGGTATTGCTGATATGCAAATCATCTACTCTTGCCTTAGTAAGATGAACCCCATCCCTCACTCCCATGAAACTCCCAAGATACTTGTATTGTTGAGCACAACTCCATCCTTCCCTCCCCCAACTGATTTGTGAGCAGGAATTTCAGCCTAGAGTAAAATCCCTGTTGAGTGTTTCTCCATTCTTCCCCATCCCCTGCCCCCCCCCCACTGGATAGTCCCCATCTCTGCCCATTCTAGGTTCCCTGTCCCTCAGTCTAGGGTAAACTTCGAGGCGCAGGAAATTAAAAAATACACTATCAAATCACTGATTGCAGTCTCAGCTTATTTAACCTGACTCACTATACAAACCAGCAAATTGTCCATGCCAACTTACTGTCTGATCTGGGTATATGGCCCCGGCAGTCCCACAGTAATAAAAATCCACTTCCAAATTTTATTCTCCTGGATCTTTTGTCTCCCTCCTTTCAGCTCAGCATAAATTGGAGGCCCCAACGAGATCTGTGGTGTTCCGTGGCACTGAAAAGATCCCCAAATAAGAAGAGCTCTCGGCCTTGGGAGTTAGACTTCTACTTGCCCTGATCCCTAGAGGGGTCAGCCTCTGAAGATGTTCTGGGGCCCCAGGTCTGGAGGAGCGAAAGATTGCACCTGCCTCCTGACCTCGAATTGCTCCTCATTCGGCCTTTCATAGATCCAAGACCTCCAGTTTGGGGGTGAGTAAAATTCTGTCCTGTTTTCTGGAGGAGGGGGAGGGCTAGGCATAGTCATTTGTTCAAGGGGCATCTCCCCTCCCCACCGGGGCAAAGCTCGAGACATCATGCCTCTTGCCCCTAAGTGGTCTGGTTAATGTCTATTTGTCTGTCCTTCTATGTGTCCTATCCATTCTGTGTTCGTAAACTTTTGTCTTGAGCTCATTTGTTTAAAGCCTCCCCATTTTTATTCTGCAAAGCAGGTATTCGAGTGGCTGTCAGACAAGCACCTTCAAGGAAGTTTTTCTGATTTCCACTGGGAAGATATATTTGTTTATAAGACTATACTGTTTGTCTGTCTTTTCATCCTAGAATATGGGAGGTTCAGCCAGGACATCAAAAACTCCCCTGGGTTGCATACTAAGCTATTTTAAGAGTAGCCTATCAGGACGGGGCAGATTATGGGGCCCCCTTGAAGAAGAGGAAACTCATTTCTTATTGCATGAATGAGTGGCCCACATTTGGGGTGGGCTGGTCCCCTCAGGGAAGTTTCAACAAGCAAATTATCCAGTCAGTGTGGAGGGTGGTCACAGGGAATCCAGGACATCCAGATCAGTTCCCTTATATTGATGTCTGGCTAGATCTTGTCACCTATCCCCCTCCCTGGCTTAGGAACTCTTCTTTCAAAAGATGTATCTGAATCCTTGTGGCCCACCTGCTCTTGGAAACTCCTATTGACACTGAGGCCCCTGAAAATGCCCGAGCCTTAAATATTGCCTTTGTTTCCTAGTCTGCCCCTGACATTAGAAAGAAACTCCAGAAACAGGAGGGTTTTGAGGGTGTGGTTATGACCCAGATGATAGAAACCACCCAAAAAGTTTTATGCCTCTGACAAAGCAGACAAGAAGCTTGCCCAAGTCCTTGTGGCTGCCCTTCAGACTTCCAAACAGGGTGCCCAAGTGGGCGCCACACCACGTGGTGCCTGCCCCCCTCTTTCAAGGGACCAATGCACCTACTGTAAGGAATTAGGCCACTGGAAAAATGAAAGAAAAAAAAGCCTGCCGCTCTCCAAAGGGTCTAGCACTCACTGATTTAAGGGGTCCAGGCATTTTCTCACTAGACCCCCTTAGCCTCCTTCCCCCTTCCCATTGTGTCTACATGGTGCTGAATCTCAAAGATGCTTTCTTCACTATTCCCCTGGCTCCCGCTAGTCAACCCCTTTTTGCTTTCACCTGGATAGACCCTGAGGGTGGGTATTCTGGCCAGTTAACCTGGATACGTCTGCCCCAGAGTTTCAAGAACTCCCCTACCCTCTTCGATGAGGCCCTCCATAAGGACCTTATCCCCTCCCACAAATCCAACCCCTCTTGCTCTATAATTCAGTATGTTGATGACCTCTTCCTTGCAGCACCTACTAAAAGCGCTGGTTTATCTGCCACCTCCAACCTTTTTTCTCTCTTGAAGTCTTTGGGTTAGTGAATCTCTTCTAAGAAAGCTCAAATATGTTTATCTCAGGTCACCTATCTTGGTTACATTCTCTCAGGGGGCACTCGATCCCTTTCGCCTGCCTGAATCCAAACCATTCTAGACTTACCAACCCTAAAGACTGAAAAAAAAACAGATTCGAGAATTTTGGGGTACACTAGGTTACTAGGATTTTGGCCACTGCCAGTGCTGGACCCTTTTCTTGGTCTGACCCAAAGCAAAAGGCTTTTGATACCCTTAAGGCCTCCTTGGCCTCAGCGCCTGCCTTGGCCCTACCTGATATTTCCGAGCCTTTCCATCTTTTTGTTGCTGAATCTAATGGAGTGACTAAAGCAGTCCTCACCCAAACCCTGGGCCCCTGGCACCAACCTGTCACAGCCTTGTCACCACTGGCCCTCTAACTCCCCACTAACCCAATACCAGGCTCTCCTCCCAGATCAGCCTCGTCTGACTTTTTTAAAAATCTCTATTCTTAACTCTGCCACTTTGCTCCCTGACCCTGACCCTAGTCCACCCTCCTCCACTGCTGTCCACGATTGCCTTCAGGTCATTGATCAGGTCCAGGCTGAGAGACCAGATCTCACTGGCACACCCCTGCAGAACCCCGGCCTAATCCTCTTCACTGATGGCAGCAGGGACACGCAGGGCTGGTGCAGCGGTCGTGTCCTCCCCATCTCTCTTAGTCCTATGGTCATCGCCCCTCCCTCCTGGGTCCTCTGCCCAATGCACCGAGCTTGTCGCTCTTACCCAGGCCCTCCACCTCTCAGAGGGAAAGTCAGCTAACATTGACACTGATAGCCGGCATGCCTTTGCCACAGCTCATGTCCATGAACTCAGTCTCCTGACTGAGGCCAGCAAGGCTATAAAGAACCAGGCCAAAATCCTATCTCTTCTTGACTCTGTCTAGCTCCCCTCCTGTGTTTCCATCATTCATTGTCCAGCCCATCAAGTGGGGGACGCCTCACAGGCTGTTGGTAACTAGGCAGCAGATCTGGCTGCCCACCAAGCCTCTGTGTCCTCCCTTTCCTCACCTGTCTGTTCCCTTATGGAAATGCCTACTCTACCTATTTTTCCCTCCTAAAAATGGATGATTCCTTTTGCCCATAAATCAAAAGGGGAAAAGGAGGAGTCAGGTTGGTGGCTCCTCCCAGGAGACCGCCCCCTAGTCCCTAAGGCTCTGGGGAGGGAATGGATAAGGCTTTTACACCAGACGACTCACCTGGGGGAAAGAAAACTCAGTCTCCTCTTGAGAGAAAGGTACTATATTCCCCATCTAAATGAGCACCTGTCTAGCATTGTGAGTCTCTGCGAAACTATGAAAGGGTAAATGTGAAACAAGAAAAAATAGAACCAGTGGGGGTCAGAGTGAGAGGATTACAGCCAGGGGAGCACTGGAGGTCGATTTCACTGAGATAAAACCACATGTGCAGGGAGGGCGACAGGCATCTCCTGGTATCGGTGGATACATTCTCTGGGTCGGTAGAAGCTTTCCCTGTGAAAAATGAACCAGCCCTAATAGTAGCAAAAAAAAAAAAAAAAAAACTCGTTGACGAAATTGTCCCTCGGTTTGGCCGTCCCATGAGAATTAGGTCAGATAATGGACCAGCATTTGTAGCCAAAATATCACAAGCAAAAGCAAAAGCTTTAGGGATTACTTGGAAACTACACTGTGCATATTGGCCTCAGAGCTCCGGGCAGGTGGAGAGGGCGAACAGGACTCTGAAGGAGTTTCTCACCAAGCTGATCCTGGAAACCCAGGAATCCTGGGTCACCCTTCTGCCACCGGCCCTGCTCAGAAGTAGATGCACTCCCAATAAATTAGGACTGACCCCATTTGAAATTGTGTTTGGAAGACCACCACCCATTCTTCCTCTAATCCGGGAAGACCTGAACGCTGAAATCACTAACTCTTCCCTCATCAAGTTCCTACTGGGTCTGCAGGAGACTCAGAAAATACTCCTCCCCTCAGTCTGGGCCACCCTCCAGGTCCCAAGCTCAGCCTCAGCACACCCATTTAAACCTGGAGATTCTGTACTGATAAAAGAAATTCACAACTACGGGTCTGGAGCCGAGGTGGAAGGGGCCACACGTTGTGATCCTCACTACACCCACTGCTGTCAAAGTGGACTCTATCCCCACCTGGCTCCATTATACCAGAATGACGCCTGCTGTCACCTCAGAATGGAAAGCAGAAGTCCAAAAGGACCCCCTAAAGCTAAGACTTATTCTCTTCCTAATCCTCCTTTTACCTCCTTGCAAGGTCCCCCATAATCCCCATGCTCCCAGACCAAGCTATACCTGGGTGGTAACCACAGGAAATGGACAATCCTGGCCTTTCTAGAACCTGGAACACATATGGCTCCCCCTAAACTCCATTTCCCCTGAACTGGACTATTTGGGGGCCCACCAGCAGATGCAGGCTACCTGCTCTCTTCAGATACAGGATGCCAGTGTGCCTGCACTTGTGTCATAGCTTACCACCTCCCCTCTTCTAGCCCTGGTGCCTCTCTGTGCTACCGGGCAGGCAGTAGTGGGGGATCAGACCCATTGTTCCGAATCCATACAGTCGGGTCTGACCCCTGGCAACCCATGCTCGATCTCACCATTCAAAACCCCTCTGACCCCGCCTGGGGAGTCCCAGTCTCTCGGGTCCTGGGAATCGTAGTCCCTGAGGAGGAGGAGGAGGAGGAGGAGGAAGGGCAGGTGGGAAAGACGGTAGTACTGACTGTAACCAAGAAGCCTCCTGTGCCCCTACCCGATCGTCACCCCATTGGTCCCATAGGGGACTTGGCTATCCCTGCCCCAATAGGGAACCCCAATGTCCGAATCACAATACTAGCTGTCACCACATGGGCCCCGGTCAGGTCATACACCCCCCCATCTTCAAGGATTCAGGAATCTTGCATTTGACAGGTGGACTCTCTGGCAGAGGTGGTTCTGCAGAACCGCAGAGGCCTTGACCTTCTTTTTCTTAAACAGGGTTGCCTTGGGGGCATCTAGGTGACACAGTGAGTAAAGCGCCAGCCTCACCAGCCTTGGAGTCAGGAGGACCTGAGGTCAGTTCCGGCCTCAGACACTTAATACCCACACAAAAAAACTAGCCATGTAACCTTGGGCAAGTTACTTAACTCCAATTGCCCTTAAAAAAAAAAAAAAAGGTAAACAGGGTGGCCTGTGTGCAGCCCTTGGTGAGGCTTGTTGCTTCTATGCAAACAATTCTGGAGTGGTGAGAGAGAGTCTGAAGTTGGTACGCCAGAATATTGCTAATAGACAGAGGGAGCTGAAAAAGTCTGAGAACTGGGATCAGTCCCTGTTCAGGACATCCCCCTGGCTCACTACATTGGTATCAGCCTTGGCTGGTCCTCTCCCCCTCCTGACCATAGTCCTGACTGTAGGACCCTGTCTCATTAATCGCTTTCTACAATTGTCGAGTCCTGTGTCAACTCCATTAAAATGTTAATTATTAGGGACCCCCACTACCATCCTTTAGGAACAGAATTGGGTAACCTGGATGATGTGTCCCCAGCCATGTCAAAGGTTTGACATACCTACAGAGAAAAGTAGGGAATGTTGAGCACAACTCCCCCCTTTCCTCTCCCGACTGATCCGTGAGCAGGAATTTCAGCCTAGGGTAAAATCTCTGTTGAGTGTTTCTCTGTTCTCCCCTGCCCTCCCCCCACCATATTTCTCCATTCTTCTCTGTCCCCTGCTCCCCCCCACCAGATATTCCCCATTTCTGCCCGTTCT
This sequence comes from Petaurus breviceps papuanus, assembly GCF_028583685.1. Lineage (NCBI taxonomy): Eukaryota > Metazoa > Chordata > Mammalia > Diprotodontia > Petauridae > Petaurus > Petaurus breviceps. The sequence goes on from NW_027185809.1 coordinate 5,150,050, forward strand.
AGGTTCCCTGTCCCTCAGCCTAGGGTAAACTTCGCGGTGTAGGAAATTCAAAAATACATTGTCAAATCACTGATTGTAGTCTCAGCTTACGTAACCTGACTCACTTTTAAAACCAGCACATTGTCCATGCCAACTCACTGTCTGATCTGGGTATGTGACCCCAGCAGTCCCGTGGTAATAAAATCCACTTCCAAATTTTACTCTCTGGGATCTTTTGTCTTGCTCCTTTGGGCTCAACAGTTTGAGAAGGAATCTGCTTCAACTACCAGAGGGAATCCAAACCTTGAGAGAAATCTACATGCCCATATGACTCCTAAAAGGAAGCATATACACCATGGACCTGGTACCAGATGGAATCTTTGAAACAGCAACAGATCATAGAGAGGAAAAAGCAAACCCATGGACCTTGCTTTGGTACGAAAATCATTGGCACAACAAGAAACCATATGCACCTAGAAGCAACAGGAAAACCCATGTCATAACAAAAAGAAAGCAAAACACACCTATTTCTTTTTCCAAGAAAAGGTGAAATAAATCAGAGAAGAGGGTCATTTGATGATCTCTGGAAAAGAAAGGAGTTTTCCTGATAGTAAAGGAGGTTGGATGTGAGATTCTTCTGGGTTCTTCTGATGGGTTAAATAAAACTTGTCCTATATCTGACATTCTCTTATCCAGAGTCCTGAAGGCCCTTTTGGGAAGAGCAAAATGAGCCAGAACATTGCATTCCTTAAGTTTCCAAGTAAGGTCACAAGGCGGAGAGATTTCCCCCCAAAAAAAATTATGCTTGTGTCTAAGGCTGGGCATACACAAAATTTTTAGTCGAGACTTCCTGATGGATGCTCATCTATCCAGTCATTAGGCAGGAGGCCAGGATTAGCTCCTCCTAATACCTTTCTCCAAAGTTTGAGACAGAAAATGCAGGCTGCCTGGCCTGTACATAAGGACCCCATAATATACAACCTTCTGTGTTCCAAGACAACCACCACCAAGGGCCAGTTTAGCCCCCACATCAGCAGTCAGGGGACAGTGTTTTCATCACCTGCTCTACAATGAGCAGCGGACTCCAGCCCCAGAGTCTCTTTCTCAACATTTCACATGCTGAGTGGGCCGTGCAGAGCTATTAGCCAAATGCTCCACGGTTCTATGTTGAAAATATGTATTATGCTGTAAGCCCTCCAGAGAATGGTGAGACATATGGCCTTGTTTACTCCTCTGCCTCTTAGAGAGGGGAACATCTATCTTGGGTTGAACACATTAGATATCTCCCCAAGCAAAAGCTTTTGCTTCCAGCAGTTCAGACAGATTACTCCACTGTTCTGAGTCAAGTCCAAATTTCTTCAGCCTCCCTGCCATTCAAGACAATCCACATTCTGCCTCCACCCTACCTCTCCAGTCTTGTCCTGCCATGTTCTCCTTCACATACTTCATGTCGGGGCTAAGGTGACTCATAACCTGTCTCCCCCCTCCCCCCGACCGCCTCCTTATTGTCTATGCTTGATTTTAGATTCCATCCTCCTCTCCATCTGTTGACAGGTTACTCTCCCTCAAGGCCCATCTCAGGCATCGCCTCCCACATGAAACCTTGCCTGAATGCCATCTCCACATCCCTTCAGAAGATGTCTACCTCTGATCTCTCCAGCCCTTTACTGGACCTTTCCTTTGCACATTTCCACTCACTCTTAGATGATTGCTTTGTAGGTCATAAAGCACCATGAGAGCTTTGTACCCTCTGCTATATGTGCACAAAGCTGCTGCCTAGCAAGAGTTTGTGGAACTGAGTTCTTCCTTTTCAGTATGCTCAGCCAAGCTTGTTTCATCCGGTAGTTTATCCTCAGAAGTTCTACTGAGAGATCTTCTGTTCTTTTCACCATTTCTCACTAATTTTCCCAGGGTCCCTCAGTGATTAAATAACCTTCCTTTTTTCTAAAAGAAGACCAGCTCACCAACTACACTGAATACAAGATCACTTCTATAAGAAGGTTGATGACCATTCTTTCGCTTTGACCAGTAGGCTGCTAACACCAGGGGTCATTTGTAACCCAGTCCCTCACTGTGCATAACAAAGGAGATTCTTTTTGTGATTCACAAGAAAAGAAGCAATTGTGGAGGGTGGGGAGTAGGGGAGCTGCACTACTGCCCAAGGTCCTGTGAAGAGGTTTCTTGGTCTTCTCCCAGGCAGCATTGCTGCAGAACTGGAACCTGACAGATCCAGTGTGGAGTGCTCAGCCAGGAACTGATCCACTTTCTCTTTTAGGAAGCAATAATCTGTGAGCCTGAATAAGTTATGAGATTCCAAAATGGAATCATAGAATCTCAACATTGAAAGGAATCCCAAAGGTCATGTGACCCAACTTTTCACATAATACAAGGATCCTCTGGACTGTGTCATCATCAGGTCCAGCAATTCTGAACACTTTCAGTGACAGAAGAGGTCACTACCCACGAGGCAGCCCACTTAAGATCATCAGATCATCAATCATGAACCATTAGCACTACAGCTTGAGATGAGATCCTAGATTGAAAGCTGGGACCTTTGAGGCTATTTAGAGATCATTACCATCAGTCCTTTCATTTTGTAGAGAATGAACTGAGACCCAGAAAAAAAAAAAACTAGTGACTTCAACAAATCAATTCAGAAAACATACATTAAGCAATTTCTGTATGCAATGCACTATGTTTGCTCTGAAATAGGAATGCAAGATAGAGATGACACTAACCCCCCTCTAGAGGAATTTATAGTGTGACTGGGGGAATGAGTAGCCATGAGCACACAGTGAGTTAGTGACAGAGTTCCAGGGATGGGGAACTTGCGACTGTAAGGCCACATGTGGTTTTCTAAGTCCTTAAGTGTGGCCTTTTGATTGAATCCAAAAAAAGATTGTTCTGTAAAATCTGGATTCAGTCAAAAGACCATACTTGATGAGTTTTGAACCCCTAAAAGGAAAACAGCATGTCTTTGAAAGTAACCCAATCCCTGAATTTTCCCATGCATTTTAGTAGCCCAGATCACTGCTGCATCCTCCCAAGGCATCTGGCCCTGCCTTGATTGCTTAATTAGATTACTTGACACTCCTTAATTCCATCTAGACCCTTTTCTCTGTTACCTCCAGACCACCCCAGGCTACTTGCCACAACTAGATCCCATCCGGATCTTCCTACAGTCTTTCTGTATAAAAATATTAGTCCCATCCTCATCAAATGCACAGATTCCCTAAGAATCTGGTCTGCTTGTGCTGGTGTCACAAATAGCACAAACTCACTAGGAGTCTGGCCTACTTCCATTGGTGTTACAATAAATTCACTATTGGAACTGAAAGAAGGTTTGAGTGGTCAAATTCCTTCAAGGGAGACCTCTGCCCTGTATTTTGGGGTTCCTAGCACCCCTAGACAGCATCACGTTTAAGGACCTAGAAGGTCACATGTGTCCTTATGGCTGCAAGTTGCCCACCCCAGATTTAAACCCTATCTTCTGTTTCAAATACAGTGCTCAGACCATGCCACCTAACTTGTTGAACAGCTCTCTTTATTAGGAGATTCTTTTTTTACAGATCCACTCTTCCAGCCTTGGTTCTGCCCTATGGAGGCACAGAAAACAAGTCTTTCTATGATAGCTCCTCAGAACAATTAGAGGTTTCATAAATGACCCCTCAGACCATCAATTAAAGCTAATTAACTCTTATTTTTCATACAATTCTAGCTAGCATGTTGATCTGATTCCCCAGACTATAATAAATTAGAAGCAGGAAATTAGAAGAGGTAAAGCTGAAACAGAAATATAGTTAGTTAGAAATGTAGTTGACAGGCTGACAAGAGAGGAAAGTGGGGGGGTTGGGGGAGGGAACCGTAGAAAGCACAGGTGTCTGGGGCCATTTAGTGAGGGGCCAACATGTACTGCCTCAGAAGTCCCTGAGGGCATTACTGTGTTTTAGCACAGATTAATAAAAGATGTTTATAATGATTAGTCATTATATATATATATATAGTTTATAATGAAAGTCATTGCCCAAGAGCTAATGTTCAGTTCTCTTACTTAAGACGGCAAGAGAATCTGGGATATATTTTATGAAAATTTTCATACCAAGACACTGAAGTTAAAAAGTGTTTATTTTAAAATCTTGATATTGGGGAGATGCTGTGGTAGACTGGAAATGAGCTCTGGACATGTAGCTAAGACTTGAGGGTTCAAATCTCAGCTCTGTTACTAATAATTTGTGTGACATTGGGTGATACACAGCTTCTCTGGGCTTCAGTTTCTGCATCATTAGTCTAGAGACGTTGTTCACTTGGAATAGCTTGTTTATGACCACTGGCAATGAATCAGGCATTGCATACAACCTTACATTGTAAAATGGGTGTTGGTTGAGCTCAAGAATCCTACATGGCCTGGTCACTGACCCAAATCTGTCATCAATTATAGGCATAAACTAGAAACAGAAGAACAGCAGTGATCAATTCAGAATCCAACAAGGTCATTTCATTGACAAAGACCCCTTCACCCATGGGCAGAGTTCCACATTTTGTTCATTTCCATCTCCCTCTCATTTAGGGAAGGTAGGTAACAATGGAAACATAGACTGTTGCCTGTCTCTTTTTTAAGTCTCAGTATTAAGGGATTAAGTTCTGAACTATAAATCTAGATACTTCCATGTGAGGGGCAGGTACCCAAGGGTTCCTACGCCCCAGGTTACTCCTGCCAGATGGATTTATTCGTTTGGACAACAATCTTTCAAAATAGCAATAACCTCTAATGGACAGTCCTAGAGATTTTGATATCCAATGTAGTAACTGGTCATACAGTCTGAAAAGATAGCTTCTAGAGCTGATGAATCAGCCCACCCACACAACATTATAGACCCTGTCTGAGAAGAGGTTAAACCAACTCTCAGGGAGGCTTCTGGAAATGTTGGTGGAGGGAGGAAAGGGAGATACCCTGCCCTAAGGGCAGCTGGATAAGAAACCTTCAGAGTGCAAGCACACACACATATCTTATATTCCTATCTTTTCCACCAGCCTAAGGGGATGGAGGGGTCAGGGGAAGGGATGGAGATGTTTTCTTCCATCAGGAGCAGTGCCATACCCTTTCCTCAGACCCCTAGCCCTCACACTTGACACATAATGTACTGGGAAGAAAATGGAATTTGAAGCCAGAGGACCTGAGTTCAAATCCTGTCTCTATTACTTGCTGCTTATGTGACCTTGAGAAAGTCACTTAAACTCCCGGGCTTTGGTTTCCTCCTTTGTAATGTGAAGGGGATAGGTTCTATGACCACTAAGCTCCATTCCTTCTCTACATCTATGAACCTAGAAGGAGGCTGGTGCTAGAACTAATAATTTTGGTACCCAGGATGATCAAGTAGAACAAGTAAGAAATGTAACCTCATGCCAACTGGAGAATCAAGGAATATTTCCTCAAACTTTGCCATTCGTGATGTGAAAAGAAAATAAGTAATTAAGATATTTTCCATTCAGTGGGACTGAAAAATAGTTACTCTGGTAGCTTAGGAGAAAACATAACCTCAGAGTTAGAAGGGCTTTCCAATGCCATTACCTGGCCTGTGGGCTTCAGGTTCTGCACTCTTCACCAAAGAAGCTTTGGTGGGAGGCCCACTATGTGGGAAGGAGGAGCAGCAGTGCTGAGATTACTATTCACTGTCCCTGTGAGAAGTTGTTGATGCTGAGAGCAGGATGGAAGAGAGTTTGGTTGTTATTCTCAGTCATTCCAGTCATACCCAGCTCTTCATGACCCCATTTGGGGTTTTCTTGGCAACGGTATTAGAGTGGTTCGACATTTCCCTCTTCAGCTCCTTTTACAGATCAGGAAATTGGATCATACAGCTAATAAGTGTCTGAATTCAGATTTGAACTCAGGTCTTCCTGATTCCAGGCTGAATGCTAGAGCTGAGTAGGTTAGAGATTTATTTATGAAAGGAAGGGGAGAAGGAGCAGACCCCAATCTGTTCCTTCCCACCTGCTCAGCTAATTCTGAATGACTACTTTCTTTACTTCCTTCTAGAGAACTCTTCTGGAGTTGTGTTAAATGCCTGCCCTGGGACTCCCTTATGCTAACTCAGGCTCATGGTATAGGAGGAAGAGCTTATACTGGGAGTCAAGTCACCCAGGTTCTAGTCTCAGAAACTCAACTAACTTTTTCTGTGCCAACTTGAGTATTCTTTCCCCTTCTCTAGGCTTCCATTTACTCTGCCGAAAACTGAAAGAATTAAACTAAAACACAGAAAGGATTAGATCATCTCTGAGGTCATGCTAAATCTCTGGGATTCTGGGATTAACATAACTTCCAATGAATACTCCCTATACCTCAGGGCTGGTTCTCCACACAGGCAGAGCAGACAGGGGGTACCAAGCATGCCATGAGGACCACCTACCCAAATGCATTTCCCTTACTAGACTAAACTTCCCATCATCTCTGTACTTTCTTCACCAGGGATTCACTAACCAATGAAATCATGACACTTGGACCCAAAATAAATAAATAAAATGGTTGGTCATACATAGCATAATAGCTTTTACTGCAGCCACCAATATGCATGAAACCATTCACTTGGTTACTGTTATTATTATTACTGTTATTTCAGCACTATGCCTGGAGCTCACCTGTCTGGCATCAAATAATGAGGTTCTTGATGCAACCTGCCAGAATTAAACATGACAGATGACAGAGCATAGAGCTTGAAGGGACATTTGAGACAGAGTCATCAATCCGTCCTCTTGTAAGAAAAGAAAATGAGTTCCCAGAGACTATACACCTTTGCCAAAGGCTGAACCAGCTTCCAGGGTCCTCACAGGGAAACCAGCCTAGGTCTGGGAGCTTTGCAGGGGATTTCAGGAGATGGTGGCAGAAGGGGACACTTAAGGAACAAAATAGTAACAGATACATAGTTCAGAAGCTTCCTTGGACAGATGTCATCAATGTGAATCCCAATCCCCTTTGGGCATTCCCATGCAAATAAAGGCCTGCCTTTATGCCCCCAAGCAAGGTGGCCTGGTGAAGAGGACATGTTGCATCTTAGCCAAAGAATGACCTGTCATACCTAGGGTCTGCAGGCTTGGATTCTTCCTGGTTGCACAGGCAATGATCCCTCAGGTGAGAATAAGATAAGCTTGGGGTAAAGGGAAGGGAGCGAAGGTGATATTGATCATAATGCCACCTTTGCCCCAAAGTCACAGAGTACATCACAAACAGCAAAGGCTATTCATGTAGAGTGTTGCCACTAATAATGAGGTGCCTGAGCCTGGGTGCTCAGACCCCAATTTCAAAAGCATCTTTCTCTTTAGCCTCAGAGCACTATCTCTGCCAGCCTCTCCCTGCTCCAGCACCATGCCTAGCAACTATTCATGATCAAGCCCCAGCCAAATGCTTATCTCCCCTGGTACAATAACAAGCTGTACCTGTGAGAACTTCACTGGATTATCTGTAAGTAATTCCCTAACTCATTATATACACCCTGAACTTGGATGGATTATCTATAGGTAACTCCCTAATTCATTATTATAGACCCTGAATTCCTCATTATGTATGCCTTAGGTTTGAGACACGTATACTCCCAATATCCATCTTGTCAAACACGACATTGATGGGTGGCAGACTGGGCATTTCTTGGTCAACCCTGACTGCTAGTTGAATTAGAGATGTTTCAAGCCTAAAACCACACTTCCATGTAGCTCCGCCCCCCCCCCAACCCTGGTTATTTCCCAGTGAATTCTGGGCAATACACCTTTGTAGTAGATATTAAAAGTGAATGTTCCTTTAAGAACTGACCACTCCTTAACCACTCCCTAATCCCACCCTGACTCACCTAGTTAGCATATTTGGCACATGTTTTACTATAGTTTATCCTATATAAACTTTAACTGTACCCCTTTGAGGTTGCAGGTTCCCTAAGTACTCTTGCCCACTGAAAAGTGTAACAATAAATTTTTGCCACCTTAACTTAAACAATGCTTGAGTCTGTGAATTCATTCCAGATAACTTTCTGGGAACCCTGGTTTTTGGGGTTCCTGGAGACTCTGAACCTCATCCCTATCATGATAACCCACCCCACTCCCTGCCCTGGTCTCATAATTTCAAGTAGAGATGATTACATTCTTTATATTCAAAACACCAGCTCTTAGCACAGTACCTGACATGCAGTAGGTACTTAAGAAATATTTCTTGATTGATTCACCCAAATTGCACCCACACTAACAGATTGGGTCCCCTAAAGGTAACTGGGACTAAGTTCCAGAGGTACCACTGTGGACCGCTACTCCTACCACTGTTGCTTCTGAGCCCCTGCCAAGTGCTTTCCTTTAACAAATCAGCCAGCTGACTCAACATAACTCCTAACAAATATATTTATTCAAAAGCCAAAGTAAAACATCATACCAATGATCTCCCCCAAATACACACAGAATCTGCAAGGCATAAATTTAAAAGTACAATGATACCAAGGCACACACATGTGGCCAAGGCAACTCACAAAACTAGAATTCCAAATCTCAATGATTTTTTCTCTTTTATAGGAACAATGCTCACAAAACTTGCTAATGAACTTTATGAATGTGTTCGATGGGCTGTTCTTTTGCTGAGCCAGACTGTTCCTCTGCTGAGCTGGGCCAATTTTTCTCCTGGTAAAGGCTTTTTTGGTACTGGGATAACAGTGAGCTCTTTCATAAGTGCAGAGCCCCTTAGCCTAGGATTTAGAGAAGCTTCTCCAGTTCAGCTCTGTTTTCTGGACTTTAAGGTATTTTTAACAACTAGACAGTAGGTAGAAGTGCAGAGAACTATAGCTTCTCTCTTAACCAGGCTCTGAGATCTTTTCTTTGATCACTAGATATTCCCTCAGGGCCAGATCCTCTTAGTGAAGGACCTCACTCTAATTTATGGTAATCAGTCAGTACATTTAGCTAGCCTCATCTCTGAAACCTGGGGTATAACCAGGCAATGGACACTTACATGATTATTATAAAACAGTTTTAGAGTTTCGGATTTCCCAGTTTTTTAACTCTAAAGCTTTCCTATTGGTTTTAAGCAAAATGCATTTAAACAAGACAATGAGGTAGTCTTTGCCCTAAGTAAACACAATATCTTCACAGGGTTGCTTTCTTCTTTTTTGTACTAGGTCTAGCATTTGTCTTTGTCTCTCTCAATCATCAAAGTAGTCAAACTCTGAAATGGGAACACTTATGTATGAATTTCACATACTCTCAGAACATTCACACATTCACAACCTAACTCAATTCAATTCACAATTACTTTACTGTAAATTTACACAATTTACTTTTACTGACACTGTGCGAGGCACTGGTAGTGATAGAAAGTTGAAATAACATCCAATCGCTACTTTTAATGAACTTAAAATCTGCTGGGAATTGGGGGAGGGCCTAAAAAAGGAGAAAAGAAGAAGAAATAACATATACAAAAATAAACAATATTAAGGCTATTCATTCATTCAATCAACAAAATTCCACAATATAAAATATAAATTCCACAAAATCTCAAAGGATTTCAAAGGCCATGTTGTCCAAATAATAGTAGCTGGTAATTATATAAAGCTTTAGCTATGTTTAGCTATATTTGAGCCTCATACTCTATGAGGTAGGAGCTATTATTATATATTTTACAGATGAGAATACTGAGGATCAGAAAAGTTAAGCAATTTGCCTAAGGTAAGACAGTTGGTAATTAACCAAAGTGGCATTAAAATCTAGATCTTCCAGACTCTAGGTATATAACTCTATTCAGTCAATTAATTGGTCAATAAACATTTATTAAGTGTCTACTGTATACCAAGTACTATGCTAAGCACTGAGGATACAAAAAGATAGTCTTTGCCCCAAAGGAACTTACAATCTAGTAGGGAGCTAACCAGCAAATGCATATGTACAAGCCAGTTATACAGTTAGAGAATAAGTACGCACAATTAAGGAATGGGAGGAGTTATAGTAATTGAGAGAGGTTGGAAAAGGCTTCCTGGAGAAGGAAATTTTATTCATTATGCTGTGCTGCCTTTAAAGCCTCCTAACCAAGGGTATTCTAGTAAATATTTAGCAACTGACTCTTCAAGAAAAATAATTTATGCATTACATGCTTTTAAGTTTAATCTAGATTATTAACATTTTCTCTGTCACTTTCTTAAATCTAGACAATTAATTAAAAAAGAAATCAAGACCCAATTTGCAGCATTTACTGATTTCCAATGTACAAATGCTCACACTGAAAATTTAATTAGCTTTTGTCAGCTATATGAGCTGGTTCAAGCACATCTTTCTAGTCTACAAATCTCCAACTTGTCTGAAAAAAAAGCGCAACATAAGAAAAGAAACAAATGCTTTGTCAAAATCTAGGTAAACTATATCCATAATATTCCTCTGATGCATTCCTGTATAAAATAGTGACTACCAAAAAAGGAAACGAGGTTATTATGTCATGACTTGCTCTAGATAAAGCCATGTTGCTCATTGAAGAACTGTGCTTCCTTTTCTAGATAGTTATCAAACATTCCTTTCATAATGTTTTCTAGAATTTTGCCAGGAATCAAGGTCAAGCTCACTGGACTCTAAATACTCTACTCTCTTCTTTTAAAAAAAATCAATAACATCACCCTCAAATCCTGATGTTTTTCCCCATTTTCAAGATGAATGACACAGCCATCATCACATGAATCACATGCTCCAGTATATTTAGTACAGTAGCATGTAGTTTTTTTGGATCTAATGACTTCACCATCATCAATTTCTCAAGTGACTTCTGCATGTAGAGTTCTGTGCTTGGCACTAAGAGAGATGTTAATGGCAGTGAATGTAAAGAAAGAAAAGAGCACCTACCCTCAAGCAGCTCATATTCTACTGAAAGGTACAACACATAAACTACCAAATCAGTCCAAGATAATTTTATGGGGGGGAGGGGAGGAAGAGAGAGAGAGAGAGAGAGAGAGAGAGAGAGAGAGAGAGAGAGAGAACGAGAACTAATGAGGATAATTTGGAAAGGCTTCGAACAGGAGACGTCTCATCTGAGATTTGAAAGAAACTAAGGATACTAAGAGGGAAAATGAGATATTCAGCCTAGGCACAAAGGTAACAGATGGAATGACGAGCTTGGAGAATCACAAGTAGGTTAATTTGGCTAGAGCATAAAGTGCATGAAAAAGAATAATGTGAAATTAGTCTAGAAAGTTAGACTGGAGCCATACTGTGAAGGCTTTTAAATGGTACACTGAGAAGCTTGTGCTTTTCCTAGAGATAATAGAGTCGCTGAAGATTTTTGAGTAGGGGAGCAGCATGGTCAGAATTGTTTTTAGAATAGCAATTTGACAGCCATGTAAAGGGATAGATTGGGAAGAAGAGAAGCTAAAAGCAGAGCAGCAATAAGGAGACTTTTGCAATAATCTAGATAAAAAGTGATAAGGAGCTAAACTCTGGTAGTGGCTATATTACTGAAAAGAAGGGAATAGATGCAAGAGATATTATGGAACCAAAAATGGCAATATTGGAAACTGATTGGATACAGGGGAGGGAGAAACAGGTCAGAGTTGAGGATGACTGTAAGGTTACAAATCTAGGTGACTGGAAGGATGCTGGTGCCCTCAACAGAAATTGGAACATTAGAAAGCGGGGAGAATTTAGGGGGAAATATAATGACTTCTGTTGGTACATGTTTAGTTCAAGATGGGGACATGTAGATGGAGATATGTACCAGTTAGTTGGTCATGCGAGACTGGAGTTTGGGGGGAAGATCAGTATTCTACATATAGATTTTGCAACCATCTGTGTAAATATGATTGAATCCATGGGAGGTGATGAAATTGCTGAACGAAACTATAGGGAGGACCTTGGACAGAGTCTTAAGGGACATTCACAGGTATGAGCCAGGAGTAGGATTACATAATCCATCAAAAGAATCTAAGAAGGATTGATCACAGGTAGGAGAAGATGCAAAATAATAATAATAATGTCATAAACAACAAAGAAAGAGAGAGTGTCTTTCTGGAAGAAGAGGTCCAAGCAAATGACTTCATTTTCTCAGTAAAATAGGAAACAAGTCCTTTGCTAGGAGGTGGAATGGGTGAAGTTATAGGTCAAAGAGAGAAAAGAAAGTCAGAAAAGGCCTCTGTGGGGAGTTTCATAAAGATTCAGAGAAAAACAAAAGGATAACACACCGTAGTCTGGGCCCATCTGAGATTAGGTCACAAATTTATGGTGAACCCTGTTGACACAATCATGACTTCCTTCAGCCATAATGTGGCTACATAAAAGTAGGATTGGAGAAGGTACGTGGTAAGATATCGGTGTAATCTAAAGCTAGGGTTTGAAAAGGTATAAGCAGCAATGAAACAAGGGGAAAGAGATTTAAAGTTAGAAGACAGTGTATAGTTGAAGTAGTTAACAGGGTCAAGACTGTGAAGAAAGGAAAATGAGGCAACATCAGAGGGAAATAAGGAGAGGTGGAGTGATGGGAAGTTGAGCTAAAGATGAGTCATAAGTTTGGGAAAAGTAAGACAGAGGAAGAATCAGAGGTTATGATCAAAGAGAGAAAGTTTTGAGTTCTAGATCATGGAGGAAGAACACTTATGGATGGTACTGAGGTTAAATCTATGATCACCAATGTGGGTGGGTGTGGCTGAGTAGAATGAATATAGAAGTTGTGAGAGTTTTGGAATAATATAAATTAGAAAACAAGGGTATGTGAGGGGACATCTATGTATAAACAAAAGTGCCTCTAAATAAGGGAAAGGTTTGGGGGAAAGATGACAATGAGCCAAGTACTAAATTCCTTGGAAAAGAAGGTTCTTCAAGAACTGAAAAGGTTAGCAAGAGATAAAGTGTCTTCTAGGAAAGTTAGCTTGACAATGACTAAAACAATGTAAATGGCACAACCACAAAATTGAACATTTCAGTATTATAAAGAACCAGCATGGGTCAGAAGAAAAGACATAAGACATCGCAAGCACCCCAGTGTCCCCAGGATGGCTGCTAGCACAGGTTCTTAGATCTGCTTTGATAAAACAAAGCAACTCAAAATGGGTTAACAAGCTCACTTTAATCAGTCAAATATGTATCCTTTACCTAGTTCAGGGGAAAAAGGTCAGCACCCCGAACTTCAGGACACACAGAATTATCAAGACAGAGAAACAGATCAAGTAGACAGTTTCCAAACTGTCCAACCATTACATCCATACTAAATTAACATCTGGGTTTCAACATCTGGGTTTTTCAAAGCCAGGGGACTCTCAACAATGGCTTCCCAGAGTTTCATCAAATCACAGAAGACTTCTCAAAGTGAGGCCCAAAACAAAGCCTCACATCAGGGCTTATATAGCCTTCTCCTGGCTCAGAGAATGTAACAACCTTTTGGACCCACTGGCCAATCAAAAAGTAGCTACTGAAAAACAAGCCTCCCACCCCAGGCTCCAAGTGCACTTTAGCCTAGGGGCAGGGAAGATCTTTAAATTTGCATTTCCATTACAGACATTCTCGTGCCCTACACCTTTGAAGAGGTAGAAAGGCCCTAAGTGTTGCATCTTGCACATATTTGTGGGGTTTTTGATGTATTGATCAGTGACACTGATTTCCCCCCTTTCTGTCTTTAAAAATGTGGATTTGTTGTATAGGACAGCTCTCTGAGAGGAGAAGAGGAGGGATGCTGAGGGAAGCCATGGTGATAGAAAAAGCAAGTGACAATAAGAAACATTTTTTAAGGAGTAGAAAAGCTAGCTAAAAAGAAGCATTTTTTAAATAATAAAGCAGAGTCTCTAGGCTCAGGATAAGCAGAAGATAAGACTGAAGTGTTGTGGTTGCTGTGGTTGTCGTTGTTGTTGGAGCTTTGAGACCCTATTTGGGGTTTTCTTGGCAAAATGGCTGCTATTTCCTTCTGTAGCTCGTTTTTACAGATGAGGAAACTGAGGCAGTGTTAAATGACTTGCCTAGGGTCACACAACTAGTAAGTATCTGAGTCCAAATTTGAACTCAGGCAGAAGAGTCTTCTGACCCCAGGCCTAGCACTCTATTCACTGAGCCATCTAGCTGTCCCACAACTGAAGTAGATGGGGGTAAAAGAGCTGAAATGGCAGTAGGGGACTAAGATTTTCACCTAAATAAACGTTGAAGAGTCACAGGGATGAAGAGGGGAGGCGGTGGGAGTCTGCTAAGAATAGGACAAGGAAGCACCATTTGGCTGGGGTTTCTGACACCAAGAATTCTATGAGGTAGGGTGGCATGAGCTTGTTTCTTCTCAAATGAGAGAAACAGACAGACAGACAGAAAGAGTATACTTACTAAGTGTTTACTATATGCCAGGAACTATACTAAGAACTGAAGATACCAACGTATATAAGCAAAGCAGTCCCTGACCTCAGGGTGCATATATTGTATTGGAGGAAGGTAACACATAAACATGAGTGGGAAGGTGGCTTATGGTGACATGACAGAGACATGGCAGAATGATACCCTCCTTAAATGAGAAGCATTCACTTGATTACTGGCCAGGCCTGGTCTCAGAAGTCCACTTCCTAGACAAGGCCCTCCTGACAAGAAGCCTAGTGCATGGGCTCTCCATGACTATTGAGGACATGACTATTGAGTCATTGTTTATCTTAAGTTAGTTGTTTCTTACATATAGATGTCATATGTAGACATGAATTCCAAAAGTTGGATAGGGACCCAAATCCCTTTGTGATCCATTTCAAGCATAGGGGACAGGGAAAAGTCCTAATAACATTGGAAAAGAGTGAATTGTCCAGTTTGTCTAGAAAAGTCACATAAGATAATACTGGAAAACAATTTGGAAGAGATATTGCAAAGAGCCTTGAGTGCCAGACGAAGAAGATGGTATTTTATACCATTGGTAATAGGGATCCATTAGAAAATTTTTGAGTTGGAAATCGACTTCATCAGACCTCTTGGAAGTCACAATTGCTTTCTGCCCCCCTTCTCTATATTTTGCTCAATACTTGCTCTGATACGGCCTAACTAATTAAATTATATCACTTTATCTAGTGTTGAGGTCTTACAAAGGGACTGAGTCACACTGACCATGCCTTCCTTCTGCTCCATTGCAAGGATCATAATGAAATACCAAGAAATCCCTCCATCCAGGGAGCCTTCGCATTAGGGCTGATGTCTTCAGCTCTTTGGATCTTTGTGCTAGAAAGCATTCTTTAAGTTGATGCTTATTATTACTGGCATCTGCATTGTCATCTGTGGGGTAAGTAAATTCACACAATTAATATTCAATATCATCTTTCTGCAACTGTTTGTCTTCCAGAATGTATTCCCTTTCAGGAGCCACAGCTTGTGGCAAAGGCACACTTGGATTTGATTATCTCTAACTGCTTAACTGCCATGGCTAATGCTTGATTAATAAACAGTTGCAACTGGAGATGGCTCCTCAAAACACCACCACTGCTATGACTTTGGAGCGATTATCTCTCTAGGCCAAAAGTGGTTCTTTTAAACAAAAGCGGGAACTGAGAAGGGATCAGATTAGCCAGACAGGTTTAATCCTTCTATCTTCCATCAGATAGAAGGAATGGTTCTGCTAGGAAAATAAGAAATGTTTATTAAATTCTTTCTGTGTGCAGAGAACCATGACTGGTGGGGAGGAGGAGAAAGATTGGGGGGGAGGGTGAAATCGGAGCTCTTTGTGTTGTCATCTGTTTCACAGCATGGTGCATGAGACAGAGCCCTGGACTCCGAGTCAGGAAGGCCTACCTTTGAATACCACTTTAGAGAGATGGCTATTGTTGTCTGTCCTTCCTTCTTGAAGAGGACCAAGACATCAGGAAGGTGATGCCATGACTCGCAAGTGACTTGGATTTAAGTGAGGCAGTGCTGTGCAAAGTCACCAGCTTCACTTTCTCCTCCAGCGCCATCTCAGTCCAGTGGTCAAATATAGATCAGGACAACTGGAGAAGGCCCCAGATGCAGCTGGAGACCTTGGTGTTTTTAAGTTAAATTCTTTCCCAGGTCTTAGTCTGACTGAGGGAATGCCCATTCAGTGATTAAATCTAATTAAGAAATAAGACAAAGAAGGGCCTCTTTTACGTAGTCCCCTCCCCCCAAAAAAAATCCATCTGGGAAGGGAAGACCCTCAAGATTTCTGTCCAAAACAGAAACAATTGCTATTTACACTTACTCTGAGCCACTTGGGGTACAAGCAATGACTATTAAGTGGCAAGATAAAAATCAAGACTGGAGATGGCCCCCAGAGAGGTAGATAAGTAACACAATGGATAATGCACTAGGTCTGAAGTCAGAAAGACCCAAGTTCAAATCTAGCTTCAGACATCTACCAGCTGTGTGATCCTAGACAAGTCACTTAACTCTGTTTGCCTCTACTCTGTAAAATGAGCTGGAGAAGGAAATGGCAAACCACTGTAAAGAAAACCCCAAATGATGTCACAATGAGTCCGACACAACTGAAGGACAACAAAGGGGCAATGGGCAGGTAGTAGATTTCCCTTCGTTAGCAATCTGTGAATCACTGAATGATGATCTGTTGGGAATGTTATAGAAGGGATTCTTTCTCAGGCATGAGTTGGACTAGGTGGCTGCAAAAGTCCCTTCTAACTCTTAGAGTCTGTGATTCAGCAACCTCCGTGCCATGTTCAGAATGCTTTTCTATGGAACTCACCCCTTCAGTGAGATGGGGCTCCCTGTCACCCCAGAACCTGGGCATGGGAGCGATACCACCACCCTTTCTCCACATTGCCAGCTTCTCCCAAGAACCATGCTTGCATCTTGCCACTGCTGTCTCTGTTCATTTATTTGCACCAGGCAGCCCATAATTCACCCAGCCATGGCTGGTGAGGCATGCAGACCTTTGGGACTTGTTTGAATTAAAATGAAACACAGAGGATAATATTTGTTTGCTTCTAGGAATTTCATAATGGAACCTTGAAAAAAAAGGGAGGGGGGGAAATCAACCCAATTTAAGAAACTATCCAAAACAAACTCAGGCTGGCAGCCATGAACTCCAGGCATCCCAAATGCTGGCTGAAGCACAGGCCAGAGGCACCCTGAAGTTTGTTAGTGTTGGGTTTATAAGTTCCAAGAGCAGTTATTTTGGGAAAGGTATTTTGTCCGGGAGTTTTTTGTTTGTCTTTTTTAAGGAACACTGGAGCGGGATGTAGAAGACCCAGGTTTGAATCCTGACTTGACTATTTGTGGTAGCTGTGGCAGAGAAGTCTGAGTTCATAGGATCAGAGACCCAGAGATGGAAGGGCCTGAAGAAAACATCTGGCCAAACCCCACATGGTGCAAATGAGGAAGCTGAGAGCAACAGAGACAAAATGACTTGTTTCTGGTAGCAGCTAACAGACAAAGGTGGGATTTGCTAACTCAGTTTCCATTGAATCACGCTGCCTCTCTGGTAACCTCATCTGCAAGATGGGAATCACAATGTTTGCATTTTCCTGGCTCACAGGTTATTATTAAGTCAAAGCACTCTGTAAGTGCTAAAACACCTTTGATGTTCTCATTATTACAATCCAATTCAATGCAATCCTTTGTTGTGTCTGATATGTGCAGAGCACTATTCTCAATGCAGAGAAGGGAAAATACAAAGTTAAGAAATCCTGTCCTAGAGTCTAGTAGCCTGACTCTTTGTGACCTCTTCATAGGATTTTCCTGACAAAGATATCAGAGTGGTTTGCCATTTCTTTCTCCAGTTCATTTACAAATGAAGACATTGAGGTAAACAGGGTTAAGTGGCTTACCCAGGGTCACACAGCTAGTAAGTGTCTGAGATCAAATTTGAGCACAAGTCTTATTGACTCCAGGCCCAGCACTCTATCCATTGTGACATCTAGCTGCCTTTAGGGGAACATGATACACACATACATACATGTTGTAGGAATGGGGATCTGAGGATCTTCCCTGCCCCTTGGCCCTTTGATAGGCTTAAGTGACTCTGAGAACCTTTCCTGATTTGAAAATATACTCTGCCTCCTGATAGGCTGAATGTGGTCACATGGAGCCTGTGACGGGAGGTTTGTTTTTCAGGAATGCCCACACCTTGATGCTGTGTGATTGGGCAGTGGGTCAAGAGGATTGTGACATTCTCTGACCCAGGAGAAGGCTATATAGACCCTGATGTGAGGTTTTGCTTTGGGGCTCATTTTGGGAAGAGTTGTGTGATTTGACCAGATGAGATTCTGGGCAGTCATTGAGTCCCCTGACTTTGAAAACCCAGATGTTGGTGCTTCCCTCTCTGGTAACTGACTAGGTATGGATGTAATGGTCAGACAGCTGGAAGCCTGTCTGCTGATCTGTTTCTCTGTCTGTATTTTTTGTCTGCTTGTAACATCTGTTTGTATTCTCTGAAGTTCAGGGTACTGACATTTTTCCCTGAACTAGGTAAATGATATATATTTGATTAAAGTAAGATTGTTAACCCTTTTTGAGTTGCTTTCCTTTAGAAAAGCAGATCTAAGAACCTGTGCTAGCTGCCATCTGGGTATGCTAGGGTGCTTGCTGTTACAATACATATAAAACCATGACATAAAATAAGACTCAGGAAAGTGCCTAAAACAGGTACAAATCAAATGTTGTGCAAAGCCTATGGGGGAAAAAAAGCATAATTTCCTGACTGGAGAGATCTGGAAGATTCATCTTAATATGTTGTTGTTAGATCAGTAATGTCTTAACCCTCATTTGTAGGCCTGAGGCCCTAGAAATATTACCACAATACCCAAGTGAGATACTTTGATCCACTCATGAAAAGTCCTGCAGCCAAGCTGATAAATGACTTGATATTATTCATCAGCATCCACATTTATAAAGTTCAATTTTTCTGTTGGTTTCAAAACAATTCTACCAAACAGAATGAGAATGTTAGTTCCTTTTTGCCCAAGCATTTCAGTCAAACACTAGGTTGTCTGACAATAATGAGTCATTATCAGCATTCTCACTCACTAGCCACTTCACTCTCCCCATCACTATTCCCTTCTGCATCATTTGTTTCTGGGGATGATGGTGCTGCTGCAGACTCTTCATCCCTCTCAGAAAACAGTCCCTGCCAGAAAGTATGTGTCAACTAGCAAAAGTGACCATGAGGTCCTTTGGGCAATGGAGAATCAATCTGTGTAAATTCAGAAAGGAACCTGCCAGGTGAATAATCAGACCCAATTCATCTAGTTCTAAAGCAATGGACTTGGAGAAAGCAAATGCCAGCCTTGGAGAAATGAGTCATAATGGATGGGAGCCCAATCCAGAGGACTTGAGGTTTGTTCTGAAGACTGAGAGGACAATGTATTTCTTGAAAGATAGGACTGAAGATCTAGTGGACAATATCCCTTCATGGAAGGCACAGAGAGGCATTCAGAAGCCTAAGGGTCAAGGCACTCAGGACAAGAAGGAAATGAGCTTCCCTAAACATCTCTATGTCTTCAAATGGCCTGAGGAACGTAGCTTGGAGACTTCTTTTCAAATTCATCTTTAGACATCATGATATCATAGGTCTTGAAATGGACAGTACATGAGGGACCATCTAATCCAACCCATTTATTCTATAAATGAGATAAATGAATAAACAGAGACTAGGGAATTTGTTAGTGTTCACTATGAATTGCCCTAGTTCACACAGCTAATAAGCAGTAAAGAGGATTTGAACTCAGGTCCTCTGACCTGTGCCATTCAGAAAGAGGCTGCTTGTCCAGAGTAAACAGCAGGCTATCTATATTGTCTAGGATACCCATCTCCTAAACTGGGCACCAAAAAACCCATTTTTCATAGATAAAAGCACAACCAAAGGGGTCCAAATTTTTCCCTGAGGTTCAGGGTGAAATTACATAATTAGCTGTAGAGACAAGGTCCCCTCTCACCCCAGCTGAGGCTAAGCATTGATTTCTCAGAAGACAGAAAGTGCAGAAGGAATGCTAAGTTAGAGGGAAGACCCTCTGGATTACCCATAGGCTGTGCCCTTTAGACCCTAGAGGAAATGAAAACCCTATTAAGTTAGAAACCAATTGTGCTAATTAGATTAATCCTCTTATCACTAGCCTGGAACAGGGAAGGTTAATAAAATATGGGGAAGGGGGAGGTCCCTTCGGGTGCTCTCAGCTGCTATAAAGTTTACAAAGCAAGCACTTTGGGTTTTATGCAGGCTGCCTGCCATTGTTCACTATGAATTATTACATTGCAGATTTTCAGGGCACTTCTGTCTGCAGTGCCTTGGGAATTGAGGTAATTGTATTTTATCTGTTTGCCAAGAGTTTTCAGGAAACTCTTGAATACCTGTTAAAGCTCAGAGCCCCAAACAGGAATCTTTGCTTAAGCAACTCGGAGTGAAATAAAGACAGTATGATGAAGGGACTGAAACTTAAGCCTGTCTTTGCTTTTGAAAGTGCAACACTACCACACTCCAAACCTTTGATTAAAACCCACATTCATTTTCATGAGTGTCTCCAAGTAAGTTCTAACACTAAGATCCTCTGGAAATGTGCAGCCCTGATTTTGGCAAACAAGATAAGGTGGTCAAGGTGGACATGGACCTATGAATCATGCCGTAGAAGAATCAGATGAAAACAGTAGGATGTTTACCATGAAGAAGAGACTGCTCAGGGCTGATATAAGGTGTTTCCAGGAACCTGAAAGGATATAACATCAGGAAAAAAGGAGCAATTTCTTTTTTCTACTTGGCCGTAGAAGGCAGGACTAGTGCCAATGGGAGGAAATTACAGGAAGACAGGTTTGGGTTCAATATAACAAAGACCTTTCCAACTATCGGAGCTGTCCAACAGCTGAATGGGGCTGTCCATAGAAATAGTGGATTACCAACTCCTGGGCGTGTTCAAACAGAGGTCAAATGGTCATTTGTTAGACATGGAGACAGGGAGGTTCAGTAAGCCAATCTGAAGCTTCAGGGCACCTTGAGAGAGAGAGAGAGACAGGAGGCATCATGTGCCAGGAAAGCCAAATCGCCACCACCTCTTAGCTTCCTTAGAGGCAGCTAGGTGATACAGTGGAAGAGAACTGGGCCCAAAGATCTAAGTTAAAAATCTAACCTTAGATATGTACTAGCAGTGTGACCCTGGACAAGTCACTTATCATCTGTTTGCATCAGTTTCCTCAAATGCAAAAATAGGGATAATAACAGCACCTACCTTGCAGGGTTGTTGTGAGGAAATAATATTTGTAATACTCTTTGCACAGTGCCTGGAATGAAATAAATGCTTATTCCCTTTGTCCTTCCCTTGCTATCCACCTCCCCTCAACCCCAATAGAAAAAAAATCAGGACCCTGAACTCCAGAGCCTTAGGAATGCTCTCAGCCCCATGCCCTCAGCCAGCATTCTGTGGAGCAGCCTCTTTGGAGATGCAGCCTGGAAAGTGCCCCTGCAGGTGCCACATATAGTCCCCTCTTTTGAAGACACAAAAAAGGAAAATTCTTTTTTTCCTCACAAAAGTCCTTGGCACTGTCAAAGGGTTCAAAATCAGAAATGAATATGATTTTATCAGTGGAGTAACATTAAAGAAGAGACATCAACTTCTGCTCTGCCACTGCACCTAAGGACCATGGGACTTTCCCACTTGACTTGCAGCTAAAACCTTCCATTTGTTTTCTCTGTCGTAATAAGAACTCCTAGGGAGCAGGATCTGCCTTACTTTCCTATGTTTCTTCACCACTTATATATACTTTGCATGTAGTAAACACTCAACAAATGTTTTCATTCATTCATTCATGTTACAAGTCTAAGAATATGATTCCAGAAACATCTAGTGAATACAATCCTTCCTAGACTTTGTAGTGTTGTTCAGTCATTTCAGTTCTGTCTGACTCTTCATGACCCTATTTGTAGTTTTCTTGGCAAAGATACTGGAGTGGTTTGCCATTTCCTTCTCCAGCTCATTTTACAATGAAGAAACTGAAGTAACAGGGTTAAGTGATGTGCCCAGGATCACACAGCTAGTATCTAAGGTCAGATTTGAACTCAGAAAAATGAGTCCCCCTAACCCCAAGCCTGGCACTCTAGCCAGTGACCCTAGTTGTCGTTGATCAGTCATTTCAGTTGTGTCTGACTCTTTATGAACCCATTTGGGATTTTCTTGGCAAAGATTCTGGAATGTTTCGCCATTTCCTTCTTCAACTCATTTTACAGGTGAGAAAATTTAGGCAAACAGGGTTAAGCGACTTGCCCAGGGTCACACAGTTAGTAAGCGTCTGAGGAGAGATTTGTTCTTACATTTACTTTATTGTAATACTATTGAAACAAGGATTTCAAAGCGTCCCCAAGGTTTTTCATTCACTCTCCAGGCTTATCAAATGAGATGAGTAGCCTCCAATGTTTTCTCATTTAGTAGTGGGGGCAGAGGTGAAGTGAGGAAAGAAGATTTTGCTACCTTTGATGTCTTCATTAAATACTAGAATTTCTGAGTTCTGAGCCATTGAATTCCAGCTTTGTTTAATACAAGCCTCAAAAGACAATGAATGAAATGTGTTCATAGTCATCCCATGGGGATTCCTGTCAATGGGAGAAACTAATCCCAATCCCTGAAAAGCGGAATTCTCTCCCTTCACGTGGCATAATCTGTCTCTAGCGGTCCTAGGAATTAAGGCCAGTCTTTGGCCATAAAAAAGACAGATTTAATGTTTATTGGTAGGGTCTTTCCTCATCTCTGAGCATCCTCTATTTCTCCTCAAGAGAGTTCCCCATACTTCTGATCTTTCTTATCTCCACCTGTATCAGCAATGCCATATTCACAATGCCTATAGAGATTACAAATATGCTGATATAATTATCCATCACAAAATACGTCAGGTTTACCATTTGGGGAAATAAACTAGAAAATTTATTAAGATACCAAAAGACTGAGTCCCAAAACCAGAAAGTGAAAGCCATCAGAGTAGTTATGACATTGGCACAGGTAGATGAAGTAGAAAGCACCCACAATCTCAGGCCTTTAAAACAGAACAGGCTACCTCAGGCAAAGGTCCTCCTCTCCCCACTCACAGCAACCACCCAGCGTCCTGGAAGAGCGCTCCCAGCAGCTCCGGCCCCTGGCAGTCCTCAGCAGGAGTCCTAACTCAAAAAAAAAAAAAAAAG
>NW_027185809.1:5173187-5210974 GCF_028583685.1 Petaurus breviceps papuanus
TGCTATGTCAGCACGTCCATGGGGCATGGGAGATCTTTAAATCCCATTACCCTTACACCACCCCACCCCAATTGACCTGCCTTACATCCTATCTCTTTGGGATCCTGTGACAGAAAAGGAAAAAATAAGGTCTGCAAATAACAGAATAAGTGAAATCGTCAACTTTTCATTATACTATCTCCCTTAACTTACTCTTTGACCCAGACAAAATGGCCTTTTTGCTATTCCTCATATGCAACACTCATTTCTTACCTCCAAACCTTTGCATAGGTTTGCTACATGTCTAAAATGTACTCCTTCCTCAAGAATACCAATTCAAATTGCTGGTTTCCTTCAAAACTCAAAGCTAGGTGGTGCACTATATCAAGCACGAGGCCTGGAATTAAGGACACATGAATTCAGATCTAGCAGATGTTTACTGACTGTGTGACCCCGAGCCAAAAGCCTTTTAATTTCTGTTTGCCTCAGTTATCTCAACTGTAAAATGGAAATAATACTAGTGCCAGCCTCCCAGGCTTCTTATAAAGATCAGTGACTGGCATGTAGTAAATAGGCACTTAATAAATGCTTATTTCCTTCTTTCAAATGTCACCTACTATGTGAGTCCTTTTCTGATCCCCAAGATTCTAATTTGTCTTGCATATGTTCATATGTGTGCCTGTCATATTTTTTGTCTCCTCTTATAGAATATAAGCTCCTTGAAGGCAAATACTGTTTCATTTTTTGTCTTTGTAGCAAAGTGTCTAGTACAGTTTCTCGCACATAGTAGGTATAAATGTTTCTTAAATGATTGATTCATTGTAGCAAATTATCTGAAACATGTTTTGAGTCACAAATTTCAGCACATGCCACCCCTTGGTAGAAATTCCTTACTGAGGGGCATCTAGGTGGCATAGTGAATAGAGCACCCACCCTGGAGTCAGGAGGACCTGAGTTCAAATTTGACCTCAGACACTTGACATACTTACTAGCTGTGTAACATTGGGCAAGTCACTTAACCCCAATTGTCTTGCCTTCCCCCCTCAAAAAAAAAAAAGAAATTTCTTCTTGAGGAATCTCTCTGTGCTCAATTCTGGCACTACATTGTAGGAACAGCATCAGCAAGCTGGAGCTCACCAGGAGGAGAAACCAGGATGCTGAGAAGACTAAGGGCAATGCTGAAGTCCATCAACTGAAGGAATTGGGGATGTTTGTCCTGGAGAAGAAAAGACATAAAAGACCAGGGAAGTTCTCTGGAAATATTTGAGGGATTGTCCTCAAATAGCTAACATTTAGGCTATACTTTAAGGTTTGAAAAGTGCTTTGCACATGCTTACTTGTTTAATCTTCACAACAGCTCTGTGAGATAGGTGCTATTATTATCCCCATTTTACAGATGAGGAAACTGAGATGCAGAGAGGTTTCGTGACTTGCCCAGGGTCATACATTTTTAAGTGGCAATGGCAATCTTAGAACTCAGGTCTTTCTGAGTCCAAGGTTTGCACTCTAGTATTTCCCCAACTAGCTGTGAAAGAAGGTTAGACATATTTTGCTTGATCTCAGAGGACATAATTAAGAGCAGTAAGTGGAAATTGTAGCAAGGTATGTGTAGAAAAAGACTTCCTCGGGGCGGCCAGGTGGCTCAGCAAGTAAGAGCACCGGCTCCAGTGTCGGGATGACCTGGGGATCAAATCTGGGCTCAGATATTCAACACCACACCCAGAAATAACTGGCTGTGTAACCTTGAGCAAGTTATTTAACCCCGATTGCTTAAAAAAAAAAAAAAGACTTCCTCATAGTGAGATCAGTCCCAGAAGAGGAATTGGGCCCTCTCAGAAGTCATTAGCTCCTCTCTTCCTATAAAGAATACTTCCATGGAGCATTAGTGATATAGTATAAGGAAGGAAGAAAGAAAGGATGGAAGGAAGGAACAAAGGAACAAAAGAAGGGGAAGGGAGAAAGGAAGGGAAGAAGGGAGGGAAGGAAGGATAAAAAGGATAGTTGAGGATACTGAGGCAAACAGAGATTAAATGACTTGCCCAAGGTCCTACAGCTAGTAAAAGTCGGAGGCTGGATCAGAATTCAGGTCTTCCTGACTCTAGGTCCAGCACTCTATCCACTGTGCCACCTAGCTGCCTCGAAGGATTCTTGATCAGGTACAGCAAGGTTAGACTGAAAGGAATCTGGAATCCTTTTCAATTCTGCAATTTTATGACTCTGCCTGAAATTTGAGAAACACATTTATCTTCTCCTCTCCTTCCTTTTCATGTTGTCATAAACATAGTTCCTGTCACCATTTCTATCTGAAAGAGCGTCATGAGAAGGGACAGAGGATGGAAAGCAGCTTTGAAACCCAAGGCTCTCTTAGAAACTAGGTGCCCAAAAGGAAAACTGGGCAGGGGACAGGGAAGGAAGGGAGGGAGAATATTGACAGCTTCCTTCCCCAGGAGCAGAAGTTTTCAAACAGTGTAAAGTCAAAGAACTTTTACTACATTTTTTAAAAAATTAAACATAAAGTGGTAAATGTTTCATGATTTATTTAAGGAAAATTCAGTAGACACAATTTGTGCCCATTTGTAACCAACTCTCCCTGTTAAGAGAGAAGGGGCAGAGTCTCAAACACTATTATTTTCAATGAATATTAAGGCAGTAAGTTTGGAGATGGAAGCTATCGAGATTATTAAAAAAGTCTCTCCCTTCTCATGTTGTTCTTCATGCATAAAACCAGGGTAATATATTTTCTGCCTAGAGGTTTTTTTCTGTTTATTCTCTATCCTTGTCCATGGCTACACTATAAAATAAATTCAAATGTCGTTTCCTTCATTTATTCCTCCCCCGGCCACTTGATAACAATTTTTGCCTCAGAACTAGTACAACACCATACTGTGGCACATGTCCTATATTAAGGCATATTATATAGTAACCTGTCTTCCTGTCTTATTCCATACCAGGCTACATCCCCACTCCTGCCCTCCCAGCACTCAACACAGGGCTCTACACATAGTAAGAACTAAGAGCTAGCATGCATATAGTGTTTACTATGTGTGTACTAAGTGCTTTACAAATATGTCCTTTGATTCCCACAGCAACCCTGGGAGGTAGGAGCTATTATTATCTGCATTTTATAGTTGAGGAAACTGAGGCAAACCAAGATTAAATGATTTGCTTAGGGACATACAGCTAGTAAATATCTCAGACTGTATTTGAGCTCAGATCTTCTAAATTCCAGGCCCAGTTTGATGTACCTAGCTACCTTAATGACTATGAAGTAGGGAAAATGTCTGGGAGTTTAGGTATTAGGCTCATGCCTAGAATCTCCCCAAAAGGCATTAATATAGTCCCTTCTAGAAAAGTTATTTGGTGTATGTGGTAGTAAATATCAAGCATAGGACAGCTATTTATTTCTTCCCAACAAAAAAGAAATGCTTAAAACACAAAAAACTCATAAGCATGAATTGATAAATTCTTAAAATATGAAGCAGCCAATCCATCACTCCTATTATACTCTTTAGGGAGGAAGGAAAGACTGGGACTCATGCATTCAAAAGACTCCCAGGATCCCATAAACAGATACAGAAAACACACAAAGTACTCAAAGGACTCGTAGAAGCCTATAAACAGATACAGAACACATGTTACTCATAACCTCTATTATACTTTACAGGAGATAAAGACTCCTGGGAGACTTGTGGGACTACTGAACAGAATTCACTTTCCTTTTAGTCAGCACTATCTGAGCAGAATCTCAAGGTATACATCTTCTGGCTAGCCAGTTATGATTTGGGTTTTCAGCTTACAGGATGATCCCATGATTCTCTCTTCCAAGTTTCAGAAAGCACCTCCCTTTACCAGTCAGCACTCAAACTTGGGACCTCCAGAAATTGAGCTCATGAGGTAGCCACCAAGGCTAGAAACATCTGTCTCAGGATCACACTGAAGGGGCAAGGGAAGCCCCTCTGTGAGGAATAAGATGATACAAACCAAGGCCCCGACTCAATATGGCCTGTCTAGTATTATTATTCTATTATTGTTTGGGAACAGAGGATCCTGAGAACGGGAGGGCTGCTCTTCTCCTGGGACCCTGGCCACATCCTTGAGAAGGGATATAACTGCCCAACTCCTGGAACCAGCCATTCCAAGGAAACATCTCTTGGGGGGGGGGGGGCCTTGGAGGGATTGGCCTTCCTCCCAGGCCTCACACAAGATACAATCCTTGCTAAAAAAAAAAAAAAACACCTGGCAGTATGCCTTCTTTGTTCTCAGCACTACTTAAACTGTAAGATTCAGATCCCAAATTGGAATCTCATCCATGGAGGAGACGTCCTGCCTGGGACCCTCCAGAGCAGGACCCTGACGGCTGTACCTGGATTCGCCTGCTTGTGTGGTCATGTGTTGGTGCTTCCCTGCGTCAGTGATGATTGTAAATACGTATGTATATATACATATATATAAATCATAGCTGTTCTTATTTTACTATTCCTAAGTCTCACTCTGTTATCTCCAGTTTCCTTCCCATTCGCCTATATTCTAAATAAACTCAATTGGATCTTTTGAAGTGCCGAGTGTTCCCTTCATACGAATCCTGAACCTCCTTAATTGGACACAGTCAGGAACACAATGCAAAGCAGGCAGCCAGGGACTTCAGGTCCAATCTAGTTAAACACCTGTACTTATTGTCATGTGAATACAGCTGCTTTAGCTACTGCTGGGTAAGGAGAGAGGGAAGAAGAGGAAGAGGGGAAAGGAAAACCCTATACCCCATCATGAAACCCAAGGCAGACTTATTATAGTTCTAAGTCACATGCTCAAAGAAGGGGAAGAGAAAGAGAGAAATGATGACTTTATCTTCAAAGATTACTAAGTGGGCAACTCTTCTTGTTCAGTCACCAATCATGCTCAACACAGTCAGGACCAGGGACAACAACCAAACACTCCTTGTTAAGAGGCCTGCACATAGGCTCATCCCCAAACATGCTTCCTTGGATTTCTCCCCCCAAAGTAGAAGTCCAGTTGGGACCAACAAGGGATCGCTGTGTCATCTCAAAGTACAGGTCCTTCGCTGCTAAGCCACAGCACATGTGACTACTCGAAGAGCCCAAGTTCACAAATGCCTGAGGAGGATAACCTGCCACAAGCCCCAGTCCAGCATCTAAGCAGTGGTTCCCCTATTATCACCATTACATATACAAAGTAAATTACAGGAGAAGGCACAGGTCTAAGGGCAGTTTGCTAATCATACAACACGATTTTCAGAGGGCACAAATGCATAGCAGCAGGGCATTGTTCTTGGTCCTGACTAATGCTGAAGGCATGGGCAGAGAGGAGGAGACCAAATGAAGTAAGAAAAATATAAAAGAAAGAGCAAGTATTATTTTACTATTGTATTAAACCAATTATTAAATTGGTATCCAGGCTTTTCTATTCTGTTTCTTCATCAAGGCCTAACTCCTAGGGAAAGTCAACCTTTAAAGGACAGGACTGATTGAGATTACTCCTAATTCTCAGGGAACATACTTTTTGATTTTAGAACAGATCTCACCCAACTAAGAGATCTTACTTTTCTTTAGAATATAAACAGAATCCAGTCTAGGCAAGTTCGTACCCTGGAGGAAATAAGCCCCTGTCATTGTACCTCTCCATTAGAGTTTAGTTGAAAACCAACCAGTGATCTGGATAGAGATGGATTTCATTTTCTAGATTGCAGAAGGAAGTTGTCTCATATCAAGCCATGATCTCAACAGGAGAAGATATCTCAACAGGAGGAGCTGAAGATATCTAACCCATCTCCTCATTAAATGTCCACTAATCAGGGTTGACTTTCAGTTGCCACAGGAATTTCCTTTCAAGAATTATTTAAAGTTTTCAGACTCTCTATGTCTTTTGTCTTTGGTTGCCAAGAGAAACCACTGACCATCAATTTATTGCTTATTAGCAAGCCTAATTAATAAATTGATTATTTGCTACCCAGAAAATCTGTCTCTTGGGGTTTTTCATTCATCACAGAGGAAAGAAATGTTTGAGCTCCTCAGCCTCAGCCTGCTTGAGAAGATCAGCTGATAGGGAAGAAGGAAACAGAAGGTCTTTGTTCCTAGACTGTATTCCTTGTGGCAGAAGAGAAGTAGCAGGGCAAATGTCTAGTTCCTGGGCAAAGCAGGCATCAGTAAAATCCTGAGGTCAAGATGGCTATACATCTGCTCAAGTTCACACAGGAAATAAGCAGCTGAACTAGAATTTGTATCTGGCTTCTCTGATTTCAAATCAAGTACTATTTTAAAACAGTTTCTAAATAATCAAGGCTGGACAGAAAGTCCATCCTCCCCATATGAGCAGCCTTATGGCAGTCATTGAGCTGGGCCAATGGCTGCCTTCTACCTTAAGTCATAGAGAGGCCAAGACCAGATGTGGGGAAACATAATAAGTCCAGACCATCAGGGTCCCCTAAGAATGCTTGTTTGACAAGACCCACACTTTTCCAACTCAGTCTAATGGTACTGAGGTATGTGAATAAAACTTCTTTGAGAAACTTAACCGACGTTTTTTATCGGCCCCCACTAGCATTCAGATTTTATGTGCTTAGAATACTGATGCTACCACAAGTCAAATGGGGAACTACTGAAGTATTTCCCCATGCTAGGCTTGATAACATTCTAAATTCCCTTGCTTAATGGACTCAAGCATTCTGTTATCTGTTAGAAAATGTCAGAACTCCTGGAGAAGGGAGCAAAACCCTCCAGCTGTCTGGCAGGGAGGGGGCCACCATTCACAGCATCTTCACTGCCAGTATGGATTTCCAATCTGTTTTGCAAACAACTTTACTGTGAAACAAGTGTTTCCAGGGAGTTCATGGGTTCTTCTACTGAAAAGTCACCTTATGAAAGGAATATAGATGACTAGGACCTGAAATCTCTAGAAATCAACACCACTGCTTGATCACCACCACCCCCATAAGGTAACCATTCCTTATTCACAAATTCCTCTCCCATCAAAACTTTTTTCCCTTTAACTTGAAAAAAAGATGACAGCTATATTGTACAATGGATAAAATGCCATACTTTGTAATCAGCTCAAATACTGTCCCAGGAATTGTCCGATTTAGACAATAGCACCTACCTCCAAAAAAGCTTAAAATACAATATAAATGGTAGCTATTGTTATTATTACTGCTATTATATTTATTGTCTCATTAGCAAGTAAATTCAATTCCATAACTTTTACTAAGACACAAAACCCGGATCATGGGACCTAGGCCAGGTGATGAGGCTCCATGCTAGGCTCTTAAATAGGAAAATCTTCCACTGGATCCATTATTTCATTAATGTGAATTAATTAATCACCCCTTCTCACCCACCTGCTTGAATTTCATCCATGACTGTGAAGCCACTAGGTGATATGATGGCTAGAGTTCTGGGCCTAGAGTTCAGAAGACCTGAGTTCAAGTCCAACCTCAGATTCTTACTAGCTGTAAGTAATCCTGAGCAAGTTACTTAACATCGGACTGCCTCAGTTTCCTCAACTGTTAAGTTGGGATAATAATAGCATTTACCTCCCAGAGTTGTTGTGAGAATCAAATGAAATAATGTTTGTAAAGTAATTAGCACAATGCCTGGAATACTATATAAATGTTTATTTCCTTTCCAACCTTTTGCCTTCAATGACTTCCTTGTTGGTGAGGAATATGTTCACCATGGGCAGGGCACCCATTGTGTCAGAAACTTTCTTCACTTCCTCTTGACCTTGTGATGATCCCAGTGGAGCACGTGGGCTTTCCAAAGGTTGTCATTCACTCATTCTAGTGATATTCTTTTGTATTTGTTCATTTCTCCAAGGACATCCTTTATGCCTCCTTTCCTCCATAATTCCTTGCTGCTCATGCCCACCATGTCCTCTTTCAATACCTCCACTCTGGTCATGGCAGTTTCAAATGAGAGAGTATCTCCATTACCTTCCATGGAGCTCATTCTTGATGTGCAACCTCATCTGAAAGATAGAGAAAGAGTTTTGGAGAAGGGAACCAATCCTCTGCCCATTCCGTCACTGTACCACCCCAACCAAAAACTTGGGCTCAACTCCTGGCATACCAGGAGGCTGTCCTTGTCTGTGGACTATTTTGAGGGAAACAATGAATCTCTTTCCACCCCACCCCCCAAAATACCTCCAGTCATCATTCACCACTAAAAAATAAGGCAGGATTAATGTGATGATACTGCCAATCAAGGATTTCAGGAGCAAATGACTAATTAGTTGCAGGAGGAGAAGCATAGACCTCATTTTATATATAAGTGCAAGAGACCTGTCTTCACATCTGGCTAACCACATGGATCACTTGTTCATTATTATATTCTGCTTGGGGGAGGGGGGAATACCATATGTACTTGAATAAATATAATATAAGGATCATAGACTTATAGCTGTAAGGGACCTTAGAGATAAGTGATCTCACTCCCACATTTTACAGATGAGGAAATTGAGGCAAAGGGAAGTTAAGAGAACCACCAGTTTAGCTATGTTAAGCAGCCAACCTGCCTATATACAATATCCAGGTTCTATAGTTAGTCTCCATGGTCAGTCATTACAGTATTTGGGGGGGGGAGACAAAGAGGAAAGGGATCATCATTTCACTGTTTTCTGTCAAACTTCCCTATCCATGAAACAGGAAAATCAGCTAGACTCGAAGAGATGCTGGGAATAGTAATCCCAAAGACCACATGTCTACCTCGCACATAGGATGCCCTCTAATAGGCAAATACAAGAAAACTATAACAGCTGGGGGAAAATCCTCACGAAGAAGCTGGATGACAGGGTGTTAATCAGATCAGTTAGTACAGCGAAATGTGAAAATAGGTGTGCAGAGTGTGGGATCTACTTTTCAACTCTACATTCAATTCAACAAACATTTATTAAGCATTTTAAAATTTCAAGGTACTATGAGGTAAGCCCTGGGTAAACAAACACAAAAGATGAAGCCACCCTTTCCCCCACTGAGCTT
This sequence comes from Petaurus breviceps papuanus, assembly GCF_028583685.1. Taxonomy (NCBI): domain Eukaryota; kingdom Metazoa; phylum Chordata; class Mammalia; order Diprotodontia; family Petauridae; genus Petaurus; species Petaurus breviceps. The sequence goes on from NW_027185809.1 coordinate 5,182,153, forward strand.
ATATTCTGCTGGGGTGTGGGGGTGAAGAATGACACCATGTGTACCTGACTAAGTATAGTATAAGGATCATAGATTTACAGCTGAAAGGAACCTTGAAAGTCATTGAAACCAACCTCCTTCCCCATTTTACAGATGAGAAAACTAAGGCTCAGTGACTTGACCCAGCTAATAAGTATCTAAGCAAGGTTCAGACCTGGGTCTTCCTGATTCCAAGTCCAGTAAGTGTTCTATTCCTTACCCTGTGATGTCTCTCAGGAAAATGAGGAGAAAGAACTCAGACTATGTGGGTTTTGAAAATCTTCACTGAGCAGGTGGCACCTGAGGGGAGCTTTGAACAGTCCATACTTTGCATACTGTAGGCACACAGTCTAATGGAAACTCAACTTCCAGATTCAAGTGAGCCTGGAAAGGGACAGAGCTGGAAAGAATCTTTGAGATTTTTTGGTTGCAGGACTGTAGGATTTAGAACTGGAAAGGACCTTAGAGAGACCTAGTTCTTAAGGCCCAAAGAGCTTTAGTTACTTGCTGCAGGAACCAGAATCAGAATCCAGTTCTCCTGCCCACCAAGCCAGGGCTCTTTCCCCTCTACTACCTTAACTTAAATGCACTGTCCTGGCAAGAGGTGTCATCCAGACTCCATTGCTTTGTCTGAACACTAGCATTAAATTCCTAGTACCAAACATTTCTCAGCAATTCATACCAGATATGCTTTTTTTCCCTCTCAACCCTATAGAGGTCACTTCTCTCATACCTGCACCATCCAGAAGATTCTCCCATCCTCCATGTTTCAAATCAACAGAGGCAGAATGTGAGAAGCTGTGTCTTATAAATAGCAGTGTTGACACAACTTTAAATAATGTGTCATTGAGAACTTAATTATCCCACAGCAAAGCTATAATTATGAGATGCCTGGTGTGTGAAAGAATCTAGACCTGTGACTCACTGAGCAGCCCTGGGTTAATCAGTAGGGCTGCTGTTGGCATGAGATTCAAGCAGCAACATCTATTCCAGTTTCTCCTGAAATGCAAAGCCACTTCCAGTTTGTCTCATAAGTGGCATCACAGACCCTTAGAGTGGGAAGGGACCTCAGAAGCATACTAGTCTAACATGTACATAAGCAAGAATCCCTGGTATAATCCCCAGTGAGCAAGTGAGCACTCACCCTACCTTTGCCTGAAGGTAGGGAGAGGAAACTGACCTGCTCCTGAATCGGTACTTTCCATTGCTGGACAGCTCTAATTATTAAGTAAGCTTTAAAGTAACTCTCTCTCTCTCTCTCTCTCTCTCTCTCTCTCTCTATATATATATATATATATATATATATATATATATATATATATATATCTTTGTCTCTGTCTCTGCCTACCTCTGTATGTCTGTCTCTGACTCTGTCTTTCTGTCTCTGATTCACTGGGGGGGAGGGGGTGTCTGTCTCTATATCTCTTTGTCTCTGTCTCTGTCTCTGTCTGTATATCTGTCTCTCTCTCCTCACCTTTTCTGCTCTCCATGAGCTTTCAAAGATCACTGACAGTGAATGAGTCAGTAATCAGATCATTCACCATTTTGTTCATTAACTTGAGATGTAGTTCATCCAGGACTAATAACTTGATTTGCATTAGGTCAGTTAAATATGTTTTTGCTTTTTTTTTCCCTACCTCTTCACTTTTCTTAGCTCCTATTTTCAGTGTCCTTTGCAAACCAAAGATCATTCTCTTTGATAGACAAAAAAAGATAAAGAAGTGTTAAGTCTGCCTTTTCTCTGTGTCATCCTTTATCATTGCCTAATATTCCCCAAGAAGTGCAATTTCTTCTGAGTCTCTTCTTTTACCCACCCCCCCTTTCCATTGACTTTTGCATTCATCACCAGCCTCAGCTCTTTTTGAGTTTTAGCACTCCTGGTATTATTGCAATAGAATCATTTTACCCTTTGTGTAACCATCCTCTATTACCTGTCCTTGTCTTCATCTTCTATACACGTCTTTTTAAAAGTAAAATTAGTTCCTGTGCATCTATGTGAATTTCTTTAGACAGCTCCTTTTTTCCTCCCTTGTTAAAATTATTTCTGTTTACATCCTTAGGATTTCATTCTGGGGAACTTCCCATTCTTCTTGGACTGACTTCTACTGTGTAGAATTTTAAGCCCTGAGATTCTACCTATCAAAACTTACCCTTCAAAACTCTATGACATCTGCCTTCCCAAAATGCAGGGTGAAGGTCAGATTTTCCTTGGCCTTCTCAGGTTCTCCATTACAAATTTGAAGATGGAGAGATCACTTCCCTCCAAGGTTCTCATTAATTCTACCTCATCCACCATTTCTCTCTTGTTGGTCAACACTTGATCCAGAATAGCAATTGACCTCATTGTTTTCCCACCTTATGAAGAATAGTTGTTCATCCTCAGTTCTCAAAGAGGACCATGGCATTGTGGGTGATGTCTTGACTTCAAGCAAGCTGGATTTAAGTGAGACAGAGTTGTGCAAAGTCAATGGCCTTGCTGTCTTCTTCAGAGTCATAAGAATTCAGTGGCAAGATATAGATTGAGAAGATTGGCAATGACCCCTAAGGCAATGGGGGACCTTAGTCTTGTTCTTTTGAAGAATAACATTATCATTAAAGCAAGCCAGGCTCTTCTGACTTGGAGGAAAAGAAAGCTTTTACTGATGTCTGGATAACTGAAGTGCTCCATCACTATTATTCATGCATATGTTCAAAGTTTATCATGTTTTCTAAATTATTTTTCTATTTCCTCCTTCTATTTAAATCATTAATTATATAATCCCATAACCATATCAGTTCTGTTTCTTCCTATTTTAGTATTCACTAAAATGCTGTTTTTTGTGCTTCCCCTTCTAAGTCCTGGTATTCCTCACATATGTATAACATCTTAATGTTCAGTAATCCTACACACATGCACACACACACACACACACACACACACACACACACACACACACCCCTAACCTATTGAAAGGCAGACCCTCTCAGAAGCCTATTCCAGTCATAAGTACCATCTTACCAAGTCTCACTGACATTCAGGGAAGCAGTGTAAGAATATAAAGATAGCTTCTCTAAAAGTGTCCCCAGTGCTCTGAATACAGCTCGAAGCAGGCAAATCCTAGCCCTGGAACATCAGACTTAGAAACACAGAATCCTCTCAGTTTTGGGCCATGCCTAAAGGGTGGTTATCCTGTGGTGGTCCAGGGTAACAGACTTCAAGGCTTTCTCTTCTCTTTCCATTTGTCAAGTTTCTGGGACAAGTCAAGGTGTCATCTAAAGAGTCGTTCACTTTGTAACTATTTTTTTTTTTTGCCTTTTGGAGGGGGGAATTCAGGACAATTGGGGTTCAGTGACTTGCCCAAGGTCACACGGCCAGTACATGTTAAGTGTCTGAGGCCGGATTTGAACTCAGGTCCTCCTGATTCCAGGGTCAGTGCTCTATTCACTGTGCCACCTAGCCACCCCATCACTTTGTAACTATAAACACTCTCCAGGCATTGTAATGGCCTGTAATGGAAATGGGAATTTGAAGATCTTCCCTGCTTTGAAAATAAACTCTGCTCCCTAATAGATTGAATGTAGTTACATGGAGCCTGTGGTGGGAGGAGTTTGCTGAAGGGTGAACCCGAGGAAACTGAGAGAGCCAGAGAGATGGTGGGAGAGAGAGGAGCTCAGGCAAGGAGATAGAGAGGTTTGTGAGTAAATATTGATCTTATAGTGGTTTGTGGAAAGGCCAAAGGATGGTGTGGTTCTCTGCTATATTGTGATACCTTAACTTCTATGTTGCTATGATGGATTCAGTTTCCTGATGTTGGGATTTGGTTTTCTGGTGTCCAAGTAAATGTTTTGGTTCTGTCTTCTATGTGGAAAATCTGTCATATTTTGTGATCAAACACTATATGGGAATATTTGTATTCATGGTCAGTGCTGTATATATTGCATTGGCACTACATGGCCCTAAACTTGTAGAAGAGCAGGAGAAATATCAGGACCCAGAAAAACAAAGCCCCAAGGAGAAGAAGGGCTGAAGAAGGTAGAAAATGAAAAATCCTATTAGCAATTTAGCTTCAGATTGGGGTTATAGGGCCATCATACCAGGATACTTGCCCTCCTCCTGACTCTCTCCCCCTCCTCATACAAACATTATGCTAAGCATTGGGAGGATCCAGTAGGAAGAAACAAGGTCTCCCCTTAAGACCTGTGTCACCCAGGGCAGGCCATGTAACTTCCTGCATCTCAGTTTCCTCTTCGTAAAATGAGATCGTTGGACTACATGACCTCTGAGGTCCCTTCCAGCCCTATATCCATGACCTTCAATGTCTGCTCCTCAGGCAGCTCTGGTCCCCATCACAAAGAACTCTCCTTGAGGACAAATGAAACATAATCCTAAAAAGGACTTTAGAGCAGTCCCTCACTCCACCCCCACCCTCAGGGATTTTCCTCCCCAAAATCACACAGCAACTTCAACAGGTGAAATTAGAGAATGAAAAATTACAAGACACAGAGAAAAGATGTTCAGCAAACTGTTTAGGACATAAATCCAAAGATGAGATAAGGCAAGAGCAGAGTTAAGGAGAACCTGATTAGCATGACTGCAGCTTCCCTTCAATTAATTAGGAAGCCCTTCAGCGACAGGTAGTGATTGAGACAGTGGTGATGGATACACTCAATTAGTTCTTCACAAGCAGCAGTGCCAAGATCTCAGCTGGGAATAATAGTTCATAGCTAATGATCAATGACCCAGACCTGGGACACAAATTAGGAGTGACAGGGAGTGCCACGGAGCAGGCTCCTAGAAAATCAGAGATGTAGGAGTCTCAGGGATCTCATAGGAAAGAATCACCTGCCAATATGCAGAGGAGATATCCTGCATCAGCAAGTCCACTCACCTCCACAAGTCCAGGAGATCCATTCTGAGCCTGGGGAGATGGACTAAAATAGTCATATGTGCTAAAGGACTGGAATAGAACAGAGTAAAGGACCAGGAGGGAAGATTTCATTCTTTCACAACCAGGAAAATTTTCTCTTGCGGAGTTTCCTGTCGCCACTTTCAAGCCTTGATCTGACATTTACTTCCTGTTCAAACTTGGGCCAATAACTTCACATCTACAGCCTGAGTTTATTCATCTGTAAAGAGAGAGTTGGACTAAATGGTCCTGTAGGTCCCTTCCAACTCTAAATCCAGGGACCCATGATATTTTAGAGGGGTTAAAAAACCTTCCTCCAAAGCTGATTGATCCCTTGGTGACCTGAAAGAATGACTGTACCTCCTTTGGGGTCTGAGGTACTAACAGGAAGAGATCATAGCATCACAGATCTAAAGATGGAAGGGACCTAGCAGCTATCTAATCCAGCCTCCTCATTTGACAGAAGAAGAACGGAGACCAAGAGGGGTAAAGTGACTTACCCAAGATCACACAGGTAGTATCAAAAGATGGAATTTGAACCCAAATCCCTACTGTTCCAGAACCAAGATTCTCCCTCAACAGAACTTCTCTCTTTTGAATAATCCACTTCTTCTACCAAGGATAATCACTAGAAACTATTGTTCCATGCTCCAGGAGTTATTATTCTGACCTTCTGCTCTATGAGTCCCATTTCCTGAGAGGACCTCATGACCCATGACCCTTCCTGGGCTTTCCCCTATCATCATGAAAATGTGGAAAATTTTTCCAGAACAGATGACCTCATTGGTAAACCTAGGGGTGTACTAAATGGCTACTAATGTCTCTTCCAGCTCCAAATCTATTCTCTATGATCTGCAAGAATCTACAACCTCAGTATTAATATCATCCCCCTGAACCTTGAAGTATCCATAAGTTATACCAGTCATGTTCTAGGAATACAAATACAAGTTGAAAAGTCCCTACCCTTGAAGTGCCCACCAGAAATTATACACCAAAGCCCCCTAAACCTGCCAGAAGTGGCCCTTACCAGGGTCCCTGGAAACCACTTAACAGGCCACAATAGTGAAGGAACATTTCACCTATGTTGCTAGAAACATGCCCCAGATTCAGTTCTGTTTATGTTTGCATCCAGGGCTTTGCTAGGTAGTCAAGGCTTCACTAGAAACAGCATTACACCCCCTTGGCGCCACATTTTGTTGTTAGCAACATCTTATTCTATAAAAGTGTTCCTTTCAGAAGATTCAATGCTGTCTTCCCTACTGGGGAGGCCAGTTAATAAACACTCCTATCAAATTATAATTGGCTTGGCTGTCATATCCATTTCATTTGTCCATTTCACCCTCAAGGAGCTTACATACTACGTCATGCCAGGTAAGAGAACTGTTTTACCTTAGGAAAGGAAGAGAATAAGTAACAGGCCTTCTTTTCCAGCAAATGACTTCATTTCTCGCTTTATAAAGAAGATGGAGACCATCCAAGGTGAGTCACCTCAGACCTTCTGTTTCCCCACTCATTCTGTCCTTTCCTCTATTCTCAGAGGAAAAGGTGAGCCTCCTCCTTACCAAGACTAAAGCTTCCAGCTGTTCTCACTCCAATTCCAGCTCGTCTCTTGGGACTTAAAGCATCAATCATAGGCTCACTTTGCTTCATCTTTCATCTTTTCCTCTCTACTGGGTCATAACATTCAGCCTAAAAATATGCTCAAGGTCTTCATACCTTAAAGTATCTTTTTGGCCTTGTCCCTCTCAAGCTCTCATCCAAACTCTTCTTTCCTTCGCTGTTTTCACATCAGTAAAAGGAGAAGCCTATTCCCCTGCTTCTGTTAGTTGCCTTTTATTCATTCCTCAGTCTCTTGAAAATTCGGTTCTGTCTCCACTTCTCTATTATAACAGTGCTCACCAAAGTCACCAGTCAAGGCCAATGGCCTTTTTTCTGTTTTCATCATCCTTGACCTGTGTAGTTTTGGCCAGTCTTGACTACTCCCCCCTCTTTCTTGATACTTTCTCCTTCACTGGTTCCCATGACATTGCTAACTCCTGATTTTTGTCTAATTCCTCTGAACACTCTGTATCACCTTACCATCCCTTAAAAATATGTGTACTCCAAACTTCTGTCTTTGGCCCTCATTCTTATCTCTCTTGGTTACCTTCCTTGATGAACTCATCTACTCACACCCACGCTTTCAATTATCACCTCTATGTAGATGGTTCCCAAGTCAAGAAATCTTTGAGTGCTTACTATGCTCCAGAAGGGGACAGTTGGTGGCACATCAGATAGAGCACTGGACTTGGAGTCAGGAAGACTCATCTTCGTGAGTTCAAATCATGCTTCAGACACTTACTAAATGTATGACCCTAGGCAAGTCATTTAACCCTGTTTGCCTCAGTTCCTTATCTGTAAAATGGGCTAGAGAAGGAATGTGAAACCACTCCAGTATCTCTGCCAAAAAAAAAACCCAAATGGGCTCATGAAGAGTTGGACAGGACTGAAATAACTCAACAACAACTCATGCCAGAAACAGTGTCAAACACTAGGGATCCAAAGAAAGTTTAAAAAAAATTTACTCCTTGGCCTCAAGGACTTCATATTCTAGTGGAGGAGAGAGCACACAAACAATTATGCACATACAAGACATACACAAGCTAAGTTGGAAGTAATCTCAGAATGAGGACACTGCATTGAGAAAAACCAGGAAGAGGGGGGATTTTAGCTGAAATTAAAAATAAAAAGCCAGAGAAGCCAGGATAAGGAGAGAAAGAGAGAGAGCATCCTAAGCATAGAGAAAGTCAGGGGGAAAAATATACAAAGCTGGGAGATGAAGGCATGTGCCAGGAATAGTAAGAAGGCCAGTATTACTGGATCAGAGTTTGTGAAGGGGAATAGAAGACTAGAAAGGTAGGAAGGGGCCACATTTTGAAAGGCTGTAAAAAGCCAAACAGAAGATTTTGTATTTGAACCCAGAGGTTCAAAGGTTATTCCAGGGAATAACTGGAATTTATTGAATAGAGGGCCATTGGTCAAATCACTTTGACAGTTGAGGGGAGGATGTATTGGCATGGGGAGAGAAATGAGGCAGGGAGACCAACTAGCAGGCAAGTCCAGGCATGCAGTGATGGAAGGACCTGAACCAGAGGGGTGTGAGTGTCAGAGAAGAAAAGGTAATGTATGAAAGAAGTATCTATTATCAAGAAAAAATCACCAGAATTCAAAATCAGATTGGATATGGACATGAGGGGAGCATGGAGTTGAGGACAGCACCTACATTGCAAACTTGAACAACTGGGAAGATAGTCACACCCTCAAGAATAATAGGAAAATTTAGAAGACAAGGAAATTTGGTGGGAAAGATAACAAATTCAATTTAGGACATAGTGAGTTTAAGAAGTCTCCCCAGAATTCAAGACCAAAATTTTCAACTGGCTGATGTACGTCTCACTTATATACAGTTATTTGTGAGCAGCTAGGTAGTGCAGTGGATAGTGTTAGTCCTAGAGTCAGAAAGACTCATCTTCCTGATTAATAAATAAGTATTTACATAATGCTTATCTACTACCTGAATCTCTGCTTCTCACTAATCTTGATCTTTCTCATATCATTTTTATCTAACTAACTCTTGTGTCAGAGACTTCCTCCTGATGTGAAGAGCCCAGGCACACTTTGGGGATGTCTCATTCCTCTGACACATTGTCTGAGCCTTGACAGTCTGGAACTTCATTATTAGATTCTTGTCCCCTTCCTGCAAAAAAAAAAAAAATTAGATGGTCAACAACTCCTTTTATAAACACATAGGCTCATTAGGCTCAAAACACAAGCAGTTTTATTTAAAATTAATGAAAACACATAGAATTTACACAGGTCCATAGAAAAGAACTTCCTCTCTTTGGGATTCAATTTCTTTCGGTGTAACATGAAGGGGAGACTTAAATGAAATGATCTCCATGTCTCCTCCAATCCTAAATCTGAGCTCCCTCTATGTGTTTGCTTTGTGTGCATTCCCTAAAAGTATCCACTTCTCCACTGGTGGTGGGGTAACCTGTGGCAGAGTTGGGAGAGTATATCTCATGTGTCTATGGAGGGATCTTTTCTTGCCACATAATTTGCTGCTTGATTGAATATCTTTTGTTTTGAAATAGTGTATCTTTTGGATAACTGGTAAGTCCCCACTGATGAAGATTGGAGAGCTATGGTTTTGAATATGCACTGCCCCATGGAGCGCCCCAAACCTTGGACAACTCTCTTTTGCATACAAGTGTTGGGGTAGGGGAAAAGTAACATTTATGAGAGGATTATTGCCACAGGGTTTAAAATAATCATGAATTCCTTTATTTTCCCCAAGAAAGAATTTAAAACTCACAACTTCATTCTTCCCACCTGCACACTCTCACCAGGCATTTTTTTAAAGCAATTGGGGTTAAGTAACTTGCCCAAGGTTACATGGCCAGTTATTTTGTGTGGGTGTTAAGTATCTGAGGCCAGAGCCGAGTCCTCCCGACTCCAGGGCTGGTGCGCTTGCGCCTCGCTTACGCCACCTAGCCACCCCAACCAGACATTTTTTTAAAGCATATTTTCCTTATATTTATTACAAGCATGATTTGAGCCCAATGTTTTGGAGGTAACAGTGTCAGAAACTGTGTATTACAAAAATGAAATCATATTGCATAAAAAACAATAAATTTAGAGAAAATCGAGGTCATAGAAAAGCACCTACATAGAATGTGTGAATTTTATCTATGATCGTTATATCCAAATGTGAATTTATTTTTCTCACTATACTCACCCTTCCACTGAATATCCCTGTTTCTGTCAAGGGTACCACCATCCTTCTGGTCACCCAGTTTTGCAATGTAGATTTTATCCTTAGTTTTTCATTCTCACTTATCCCCCATCCAACCAGTTGCCATATCTTATCGATTATACCCCCTTAACATAACTCTCACATGCCCCCTTCTCTCTACTCTCATAGCCACCAACTTAGTTCATGCCCCCATCATCTCTCATCTGAATTATTAGAATGCAGCGATAATTGATCTCTCTGTAGCCTTCTTAGTCTTTCCCCATTCCAAGACGCCTTCTATACAACTACTAAATTTATATTACTTTAGTGCCTGTCTAACCATATCACCCTCTCATTCAAGAAGCCTCACAGGTTCCTCATTACCTCTAAGATAAAAGGCAAGCTTCTATTTGGCATTTAAAGTCCACAAAGCGCCATTATTGCAGAGAGATCTGTTAGGATAAGAACACTTTCAGGGACCAACTGAGTAGTCTACTGGCTAAGAATCAGAGAAGTCTGCTTGTTAATTTCCTGTTTCCTCAGGATTCTTTCTGCCTCCTTATGCCACCCCACCCCAACTCCTGAGCAGATACTCCTATCCTCACCAAGTCAGCTAAAACTTTTTACATGTGCTTCCAAAGAGCTATTGATAGGTGTCCCTTATCTGTCTCACAGGGAGTTACATGACACTTTGCTCTATAATAACTCTAGGTATTACATTGCATTTACACCCTTTCTTCCCTTTTAAAAGAATAGGCATCTCTATGAAAATGGAATCTACGTGTTTTGAGAGATCAGATGCTCAAGGCATCACTGGGAGGAGATTGGAATGATCTGTGCCTGCCCAAAGATGACTCTCAGAAACCAGATACTCCCAGGCAGTTAACCCCCAGGATAGGAAGGGGGAAAATATGTACCTGGAAATCAAAGATTTAGATAGTAGCTTCCTAAGCAATAAGGAGCATCTTCAGAAGCCTGCTGAAAGTTATTTTCCTGTTTCCAGGCATGTGTCCCTGTGAAGGCAGAATCCAGGGGTGGAAGAAACACAATTCTCTAGGTGAAGATGGGTTTATGAAATTCTCATTGAGAGGGGATAAGGTCAGGCTATTAAAAAAGGCTGTCTCTACCTTCAGGCTCAAAATATATTTACCATATTTAAAACATAGTTACAAACAGAGAAAAGGGTCATACAGTCACCAAAATATTTATAGCAGCACTTCTTGAAGTTGCAAAAAAAAAAACCCTGGGAAAAATTAATTCAGTGCCAATCGAATGGAGAATGTCTGAAGTGTTATACATGAATGGTAATGGAATATGGTTACATCTTCAGAAACAATGAACATGAGAAATTCAAAAAAACAAGAATTGTAGCTGGGAGAAGTAAGCAGAACTGGGATAACAATAAGCACAATCACTGCTACAACTTGAAAAAAAATCAAAATGTGGTCAAACTCCAACTCATGGTAATGGCCAATCTCAGTACCAAACTGCTAAATATATAAATATATCTCTCCTTTCAACAGAGAGCCGAGATACTATTGATGCAGAATATGCTAAGAATAATCAAGTATGTTCTCTGTGTCCGTTGGTTTTGCTTAAATATATTTGTTTCAAAGGATGGTTAATGTGGGATGGGGAATTTCAAGGGAAATGACTGTGGTATAAAAAATAAAAGGCATCAGTCAAACTTTACAAATAAATAAGTGAAAAGCGTTGAAAAGGAGCAGAACATATATCCAACAGAACAGGCGCACAAAATTCTTCTAAGAGGTGGGTGGCTCCACATACATATTTAAATAAATAATTTCATAATTAAGTAAACAATTTAAAACAAAATAAAACTTAAATAAATAATTAAAATGGTAACTGAACTAACAATTAAGTTAGACTTAATGTGAAGACTGTGGTTCTAGGGTTAAGTTGAAAGAACTGAAGATGTTTAGCCTGGAGAAGAGAAAACTCAGGGAAGATGCAATAGACATCTTCAAGTCTTTGACAAGACATAATGTAGAAGGATTAGACTTAGGCACCTAAGGTGAGATGAACTGGGGACAACTTTCTAACAAGTTGAGCTACCCAGTAGTGGAAAGAACTATCTCAGGAGGCTGAGAGGTTCCCCTTCATTCTAGGTCTTCAAAGGGAGGCTAGGAGACCATCTGTTGCTATATGGTAGTGAGGACTCTTTAAGGGATAACAGTTGATAGGTTGGACTGTAGAGCTGAGGTTCCTTCAAACTCCAAAATGCTGTTTACCCAAGAGGGAATCACAGAAAGCTCTTGTAAGATCATTTCCATGACACAACCTCCCTAAATGTCAATTTTCTTATCTGTAATGAAAGGATTGGATTGGATGGTTTCTGAGTTCCTTTCCAGCTCTGTATCTATTAGTGAATTAAAGAGAATCCAGAAATAGATCCTGAATCTCATTCTCCCACTTGTGTGTAAGTTGTCAGTGTCTGTCAGTCAATTACCATTATTAAGCACCTAACAGGTGCCAGGACTTGGATAAGTGTTAGGGGTACAAAGAAATGCAAAAACAACAACAGAAACCAAACCCAGTACCTACTCACAAGAAAATCATAGTCTAATTTTGGAAACAACATGCAGACATTTATGAACATACAAGATACATATAGGGTAAATTGGAGACAAGGGAAGGCACTAAGATTAAGATGAGACTTTTGATCAACTGAGACTTGAAGGAAGCCAAAGAAACCAGGAAGTAGTGTAAAGCCAAGCACTAGAAGCTTTCCAGAGGATGGCTTCTATGAACAGCTTTTAAGGTTCTGATTACATAGTATAGTGAACAATCTATTCAATAACAAATAAGAGCAAAACATTCACAGAAATTCAAGGTACAGCATTCACAATATTACAACTTATCACAGAAAATCAAAATACAGCATTCACAACAACTTATCACTAAAATGGCCACATAGTTTTCACCACAGTGGTCACAAAGTTTTGAACAAGGTACATGCATTTAGTCAATCAATCATTCAATCAATTCAATCATTCAATCATCCTTAAAGAGGTTTGTCTCCTTAAGGGGCACAAAGTACAATAGTCAAAGTTGTCTACTCATGGGGCACACTAAGTTACAAATCAGTCACTATTCAATTATCATTCACTATTCAATCATCAGAAAATATACAAGACCTCCACCCCTAGGTCACTAGTAAATTACAATTTCTCAGTCAGTACACAGTATCCAAGTAAAGTCTTCTTTCAGCTTGACTTGGGATTCACCAAACTGTCACCTGGGTTCAAAGGCAAACAGCTCCCAGGTCCTTGTCCAGCTCTCCACGAACTTCCTGTTCCATGCTGAAGCTCACAGCATCCAGTCCACTTTAAATCCTTCACACTCTCTGTTCTTGGTAAGTTAAGGCTTAACAAAGCCACAAGCAGGTTCATACAAAGTACCAGCATCACAATCATGCTTCCTCAGTCTGTGGCACCTCCAGCTGGCCCTTGGACATCTTCAGCAGCTCCCAAAAGCTCTGACTGGTCCTCGGACTCAGGAGCTCCTCAGCAGAAGCTCCAGCTGGTTCCCAGAATCAAAAACCCAAAATCAAAAATTTCACATACACACACACATACACACACACACACACACACACACACACACACAAATGGCATTAGCTCCTTCCTGTTTCAGCCAACCCTCTCCTGTTACATCAGCAACAGGGGTTCATCCCTTCTGTTTCTTTAACAGAGGCTTGATTAATTACTAAGTGCTAAGTACTTCTCAGCTTAGCGATACAAAAGGAACTTCAAATTTCATTACTACTACAAGTAGTAAGAAAGAGGAAGAGCCTTCTAGGCATGAGAGACAGGCAATAAAAATCCCCAGTATTGGGAGATGGAATGTCATATGTAAAGAAGGGCAAGGTGGCCAGTGTCACTAGAGCAGAGTATGTGAAAGAGAGAAAAATGTAAGAAAACTAGAAAGGTTGGAAAGAGTGAGGTTACAAAGGGACCAGACCCCTTGGAAAGATTCCCCTAGAAAGGAGTAGGAACCCTACAATTAGAATATCAAAGGGCTATAAGGAACCTCAGGGTACATCTAGGAGTCCCCTCTACAGGGAACAAGGGGTAGATCAGGAAAGGTCATTCAGCCTTGGCTTGAGGACTTGCAGTAATTGCCTTCAAAAGGGCAGGTAGGACTGTCTGATCCCCAAAGAGTTTTCAGCTGCTGTGATGCCCACTGCCTTCTACTTTAGGCCTCCAAATGATTTATCTCACCCTCTCCTATCTATAAACTTGTTTTGAAAGACATTTTCCCAACTCCTTCAAAACCATTTAATTTACTAGTTCATCATTTATGTCTTCTCATTAGGTTATAATCTTTACAGTTGTTAATTTCCATTTCACTTTCTGTAGTAGGAAAAACCTATCCAGGGAAAACTGTTATTGTTGTTACTAATAACAAGTCAGAAGTAATCATCCTCAAGCTTTGTTTTCTGTGTCGAGCTTTAGTTTTGTCTAAGGACAATGAAAGGCCCAGAGAAAGGGCAAAAAAGCAAAGCCCTAAAACTTCAGCTTGCTAATTCAGTCTGTAAGGGATTGGGCCACATGATTTGCTTGATCAACATGATGAGCTCCAGGTAATGTCATTGTTCTGGAGTTTGGAGACTATCTCCTTGTAGAGGGTGTGGATATGCCCATTGACACCTTGGGAGGACTAAGGACATCCTCTGATCTAAAGGTAGGTATTCAGCTATATATTTGCTTCAGCAAATAATGAATCAGGTGAAGGGGTTACATGTATTCCAATTTGTACTATTTGAAGTTATAATTATGTAAAATATGATCATAGGTTCCAAAGATGGAAACATGCAGAGCAAATATAAATAATGGTATCACTTGATTATTCACACTAATCCTAGCTCTAGCTTAAATGACTAAGTTTAATGACTCTTAAATGACTTGAGTTTAAATGACTAAGATGAATAGGTTGTCTCCCATTGTTGTAGAATAGTCTCTTATTACACAAAGGGGTGAAGGAGCCACCCTTTTTTGCTGACTTATCAACCATCTGAAGCCATTTTGTGTGTGTCAGCTTCTTTCTAGAGTCTTTTTCTCCCTTCAAAGACCTGAAGGGAATCTGGAATTGTATTCAGCATTTAAAGCTGGATTCCAGAAGACCAGGATCTCTCATGAAGGCTCATAAAATTGAATAATCGATCTCCAACAATAAGGAGAGTTTTATGCAAGTGGTCTTTGAGGTATGGATTACATACCTCCCTTGGGTGGAAACTCTTTGCAGCACCTTACAAAGATCAACTGGCACAAGCTCAAAACCTATCATTATATAATAAAAACAAAAACACCAGCTCTTTAACACAACAAAGGTGATTTTCCCAGTGTCCCAGGTAACCAACTTATGGTACTATTGAAACTAAAATAAAACAAATGTGCATTAACAGTACATGCAATAGACATGTCATCGTCTGGAGCATCACCTAAAATGGTACTCCAATGACAACACGCCTGACTACATATAGGACATGAATACATACGCATTTCAAAAGTGCACACATACCTTTTTCACACAGCAACGAATCAAACACAATGAGCGTGGCTAAATAACAAAACAAAGCTAGCGAACTGCAGCAATAACACTATCAATAGGCATGTATGTATATATACACATATGTATACATACCTATATAATACAGCTTAACTGTAAGCACTAGCATATATTCAAAATAATCAGCAGACATTGCTATAGCATAAAGAAACAAGCCTACTCAAACATGCAGCAATGTGCTGCTATAAACAAATACAATTACATGCATGCACATTTCACATGGGCATCTCTAATATGGTCATCTAGATACAAGTATCTTCAGGTTTACCTGTAACCATCATAGCTTAACCTAGGGACTTGCCATTAGGTCTATTCCTGCTACTGACTGATCCCTCTGTTCCTGCACCTGAGCTCCACATAGGGAATCCTACCCTTACCTGCAGGTGCTCTGCCAAAGGAATATAAATTTTGATCGCTGAGACCTCACAAAGAATCTAGGGGTTTGCAGGCTAGATTTCTTTTGATTTTCATTTTTTTTTTTGCTTTTTTTTTGGAAGGCACTTGGGGTTAAGTGACTTGCCCAAGGTCACACTGCTAGTTTTTGTGTTTAAGTGTCTGAGGCCGGATTTGAACACAGGTAGCCCTGACTCCAGGGCACATGTTCTATTCACTGTGACACCTAGCCTCCCCTTTTGATTTTTACTAATGACCATACCTTAAACCATAAATCACTGATGGGACAACAAGCTTGGTCTTTGTTTAGGTTTTGATAGCTCAGAGTAAGTGTAAATAGCACTTGTTTCTGTTTTGGGCAGAAACCCTGGGGGTCTTCCCCTCCCCAGACTGTTGTTTTTTTTTTCTTTTTTGTTGTTGTTGATGGGGTTTTTTTGTAGCTAGATAAAAGAAACCATTTTTGGCCTCATTACTTACCTAACCTTAAGCACTGAAAGGGCTTTGCCTCAGACAAACTGAGACCTGGGAAAGACTTTGTGTGTATATACATATATATGTATGTATGTTTTTAAAAGACCAAGGTCTGCATCAGGGATTACCCAGAAGACTCTGGAGGAGAAACTGAGGGTGGTGACTTTGGGGATTTTTGGCTTTATTAATTTGTTTGTTTACAAGATTCATTTACACAATCCCTTGAGTTTCAAATTTTCTCTCCCTCCCCTGTCCCTCCCTGCCCCCATGGCAGCATACCATCAAGTACAGGATCTGAAAATATTTTCACATTAGACATTAGTCAGGTTATAAAGGATTGTAGTGGATGGAATGAACAATGGGAAAGAAGAAACAAAACCAAACAAGAAAAAGAAAGAGAGCAGGTAGTTTGCTTCAATCTGCATTCAAACTCTGTTCTTTCTAGTTCTTTCTCTGAATATAGACATCTCTCTTCATCATGAGTTTTTTGGAGTTGTCTTATAACCCTGTATTGCTGAGAAGAGTGCAGTCTATCAAAGTTGGTCATCACACATACGTTGTGTCTGAAATTGTGTACAAATTTTTCCTGGTTCTGCTCTTCTCACTCAGCATCAGTTCGTATAAGCCTCTCCAGGTAAATATGAAGTCCATCTGCTCCTCATTTCTTATAGCACAATAGTATTCCATTACATTCATATACCACAACTTGTTTAGTGATTCCCCAACTGAAGGGCATCCCATTAATTTCCAATTCTTTGCCACCACAAAAAGAGCTGCTATAAATATTTTTGTACATGTGGGTCTTCCTCCCACTTCTATGGTCTCTTTGGGATACAACCCTAGAAGTGGTATTGTTGGGTCAAAGGGTATGAAATTATTTATAACCCTTTGAGCATAGTTCCAGATTGCTCTCCAGAATGATTGAATCAGTTCACAACTCCACCAGCAATGCATTAGTGTTCCAATTTTTCCACATCCTCTCCAGCATTTGTCATTTTCCTGTTTTGTCATCTTAGCCAATCTGAACAGGGAGATGTGGACCTCAGAGTTGTTTCGATTTGCATTTCTCTAATCAATAGTGATTTAGAGCATTCTTTCACATGCTTATAGATATCTTTAATTTCTTCCTCTGTAAACTTCCTGTTCATATCTTTTGACCATTTATCAATTGGGGAATGACTTGTATTCTTACAGATTTGACTCAATTCTCTGTATATTTTAGAAATAAGGCCTTTATCAGAGACATAGGTTGTAAAAATTCTTTCCCAATTTTCCACTTCCCTCTTAATCTTAGTTACATTGGCTTTGTTTGTATAGAAACTTTTCAATTTAATGTAATCAAAATTATCCATTTTGTATTTTATAATGCTCTCTAATTCTTGTTTGGTCATAAAGTCTTCCCCTCTCCATAAATCTGACAAGTAAACCATTCCTTGCTTTCCCAGATTGCTTACAGTATCAGCCTTTATACCTAGATCCTGCACCCATTTAGACTTGATTTTGGTATATGGTATTAGATAATGGTCTATGTCCAGTTTCTGCCATACTATATTCCAGTTTTCCCAGCAGTTTTTGTCAAATAGTGAGTTCTTACTCCAAAACTGGGGTCTTTGGGTTTATCAAGCAATAGATTACTATAGTCATTGACTGCTGAGTCTCCTGTACCCAATCTATTCCCTTGATCCACTACTTTATTCCTCAGCCAGTACCAAGTAGTTTTGATGACTGCTGCTTTATAATACAGATTAAAATCTGATATGGCTAGGCCACCTTCCCAAATATTTCCTAGCATTTCTTTTCATTAATTCCCTTGATATTCAGGACCTTTTGTTCTTCCAAATGAATTTTATTACTATTTTTTCTAGCTCTATAAAGTAATTTTTTGGTAAATTGATTTGTATGGCACTAAATATGTAATTTAATTTAATTTCTCTAATTTATTTATGTATGCACTCAGAGATATAAAACTCCCCCTAAGAACTGCCTTTGCTGCATCCCACAAGTTTTTATATGTTGTCTCATTATTGTCTTTCTCTTGAATTAAGTTACTGATTGTTTCTGTAATTTCTTGTTTGACCCACTCATTCTTTAGGATTAAATTATTTCATTTCCAATTAGTTTTTAGTCTATTTTTCCATGGCCCTTTATTACATATAATTTTTATTGCATCATGATCTCAGAATGATGCAATTAATATTTCTGCCTTTCTGCGCTGAATTGCGAAGTTTTTATGCCCTAGTACATGGCCAATTTTTGTGTATGTGCCATGTACTTCTGAGAAGGTATATTCCTTTTTATCCCCATTCAGTTTTCTCCAGAGATCTATCCTACCTAGCTTCTCTAAAATTCTTTTCACCTCCTTAACTTCTTTCTTGTTTATTTTGAGGTTAGAATTATCAAATTCAGAGAGGGGGAGATTGAGGTCCCCCACTAGTATAGTTTTCCTATCTATCTCTTCCTCTAATTCCATAAACTTCTCCTCTAGGAATTTGGATGCTATACCACTTGGTGCATCTATGTTAAGTAATGATATTGCTTCATTCTTGATGTTGCCTTTTAGTAGGAGTTTCCTTCCTTATCTCTTTTAATTAGACCAATTTTTGCTTTTGCTTTATCTGAGATAAGGATTGCTACCCCTGCTTTTTTCACTTTAGCTGAAGCATAATATATTCTACTCCAGCCTTTTACTTTTACCCTGTGCATATCCCCCTGTTTCAAATGTGTTTCTTGTACACAGCATATTGTAGGATTATGGTTTTTAATCCATTCTTCTATCTGCCTCTGTTTTATGGGAGAGTTCATCCCATTCACATTCACAGTAATAATTACTATCTGTCTCTTTCCCTCCATCCTATTCCCTCCCCTGATTGTGTTTTTGTTTCTTCTTTCTCCTTTCCCCTCCTCAAGGGTTTTCCTTTTGACCACTGCCTCCCTCAGTATTCCCTCCCCATAAGCCCCACTCTTTACCTACACTTTCCCCTTACTACTATTTCTCTCCCTTCTAAACATCTCCCTTTTTATCCCCCCCTTACTGCTCCTACTGCCTGTAGGGCACAATGAATTTTTATACTTATCAGAGTGTATTATTCTCTCTTTGACGCCAAACCAATGAAAGTAAATTTCATACAGTGTTCCTCTCCCTCCCTCCTTTCCCTCTATTATAATGAATTTTTGTGTCTTTTCACATTAGAATCTTAAACTTAACTGATTATGTTGATCCCTCTTTGAACCAGAACCAATGAGAATAAAATTCATATGATGTTCATCTCCCTCCCTCTTTACCCTCTACTATAGTATGTTTTTATACCTCTTCATGTGGCATAATTTACCTTTTTCTGCTTCATCCTTTCCTTTTCTCCATTACAATCCCTTTGAACCCCTTAATAAGGTTTTTTTTATCATCAGATTAGTTCATTTATACCCATGCCCTCTATGTATGCATATCCCTTTTAAAGGTCGTGATAATAACATATATTTCAATATTGCAGGTATCAGCTTCTCATATAGGGATGTAAACAGTTTGCTTTTATTGAATCCCAAGTTATGTGCATGTGTGCATGTGTGTGAGTGGGTGTTTTCCTTATTTACCTTTTCATGTCTTTCTTGAGTCTTGTAATTGGAGATCAAATTTTCCATTGAGCTCTGGCTTTTTCATCAGGAAAGTCTGGAAGTTCCTTATTTCATTAAATGACCATCTCCTTGCTTTAAAGATTATGCTCAGTTTTGCCGGGTAGTTGTTCCTTGGTTACAGTCCTAACTCCTTATGAAATATCAAATTCCAATACCTCTGATCTTTTAGTTTTATTTTGTTTTGTTTTGTTTTGCTTTGCTTTGCTTTTTAGAGGTGGGAAGGCAGGGCAATTGGGGTTAAGTGACTTGCACAAGGTCACAAGTGAGGCTGGATTTTAACTCAGGTCCTCCTTACCCCAGAGCTGGTGCTCTATTTCACTGTGTCACCTAGCCCCCTCCCCCACTACCCCCTCTGATCTTAATGTAGAAGCTGCTAGGTCCTGTGTAATCCTGACTGTAGTTCCATGATATTTGAATTGTTTCTTTTGGGCTGTTTGTAATATTTTCTCCTTGACCTTGTAATTCTGGTATTTGACTACTATGTTTTTTGGAGTTTTCCATTTAGGATTTCTTTCAGGAGGAGTCTGGTGAATTCTTTCGATAACTATTTTACCTTCTGATTCTAGGACTTCAGGACAGTTTTCTTTGAAAATCTCTTGGAGGATGTTGTCCAGGCTGCTTTTTTCATCATGGCTTTCCAGTATACTGACTAATAATTCTTAGGATATCTCACCTGGATCTGTTCTCCAGGTCACTTGTTTTTCCAGTGAGGTATTTTACACTTTCTTCTAATTTTTCAATCTTCATGTTTCGCTTGACTGACTCTTGATGCATCATGGAGTCCTTAGCTTTGATTTGACAGATTCTAATTTTTAGTGAATTATTTTCTTTGGTTAGTTTTTGAACCTCCTTTTTTAGGGAATTATTTTCTCAGGTTAGATTTTGAACCTTCTGTCCCAGTTCACAAATTTTACTTTTTAAGGATTTGTTTTCTTCAGTGAGATTTTTTTTCCAGTTTGGTCACTATAGATTTAAATTTATCTTTCACCTCTCTAATTTGGCTTTTAAAATCTTTCTTGAGGGGTGGCTAGGTGATGCAGTGAATAGAGCATTGGCCCTGGAGTCAGGCGGACCTGAGTTCAAATCTGGCCTCAGATGCTTAACGCACACACACACACACACACACACACACACACAAATAAAAATAGCCGTGTGACTTTGGGCAAGTCACTTAACCCCAAATGCCCTCCAAAAAAATATTTCTTGAGCTCCTCCAAGAATGTTTTTTGGGCTTGAGGCCAGTTTATATTTCCTTCTGTGGTCTCAGGTGTGAGTATAGAGTCCATGTTGTCTTCTGTATTTGGTTGTTCTTGCTTGCTATAATAAACTCAGATTGATTTTCTTGCCTTTCCCTTCTCAGCTTCCTTCTTTCCCATTGTGATTTCCTATTTCCTGACTTCTCAGGCTGGGAGCAAAGGGCCTGATTGTTGACTTTGTGTGCTGTAGCTTCTGTGTGTCTAGACTAAGGCCAAGGCCAGGATTCTCAGTGTTTTACCTGAGTTACCCTGAGGCTCACAGAGTAACCTGTGGTGGAAGGGTGGTCTAGCCACTTCAGATTTCTGCCTCTATGCCCCTGGGATACAGCTCAGGCAGGCTCAGCAGCTGGCAGCCAGCAGCACTGGTCTCTGCAGATTCCTCTGGTGGTGCTAAGGTCCACCTGGGCTTGTGCTATTAATGCTTGCTGGCTCCACCACCCTGGGCTTTGGGAGCTCCTGCTGGTCAGCTGAGAAGGGACTTCTTGGGACCCCTCCCACCCTTCACTTCAGACTCCTTACTGTCTCAGTTACACCCTGTCTCAGCGACTCCTAAGCCTGAGGCTATTTTAGCAATTTCAGGATTTTACTCTAGTTAGGACATTTATCTCTGGGTTTTCTGGGTCAGGGAGGGGGAATCAGAGCAGCTAGGGTTTACTTTGCCATCTTGTTTTCTATAAATTCAGGTAGTTGATTTTTAAACTTCCAGGCTGTGGGCTGATAGCCCCAGGAGAAGCTGCAGTCACTACTGTGGGCCCTGCACTTTCTCTTACCCAGCTCCAACTGATCCTCCCTCCTACAGTGAGAGGCTTCAAATCGCCCTTGGGGTGGGTGAGTCTGCTGGCTAGGGCTCCTTCTCACTCCGCTGTAATCTGCCCTCAGGTCCTCACTGGTGCAGGCCCCAGTGCTCCACACTCCTCCTGCCCAGACCTATGTGGGTACTTTCCTGGGCTAGGAATCTGCCATGCTCTATCTCCCAGTTGATTCCGTCTCTCTAAAATCTGTTCAGATTCACTTTTTAAACATTAGTGACTAAATTCATGGAGGAGCTCAGAAAAATTACTGCTTCTATCCCACCAACTTGGCTCTGCCTGAGGCTGATGACTTTGCACAGTCCTGCCTCATTTAAATTCAATTAATTTACAAGTCATGGCATCACCTTCCTGGTGTCATTGGGCCTCTTCAAGAACCAAGGACAAACAACAATACCTGAGCTAGCAGTTGGTGTGAGGTGACCATAAAGATGTTGATAGATTTATTTGTCCATACCTGGGCTGGCAGTCATATTATATTGTTTATCAGTTTACTCATGCTCTGTGGGCTGACTCTGTGTTCTGGAAGTCTCTGTAGCACTTTTGAGTAGGAAAGGAGTTGCCTCTGGGCTCGGTTCTCCTGCCTTATAATCATATACACACTTTTACTAGTCACATCATTTTCAGTACCTATATCTGGATCAGACAGTATTTAAATAGCTGGTGGGACCAGTCTCTTTTCTTCAGCCTTTGCATAGATAAGCGTCCATCAGTTCACTGTACCTGCTCATTAGAATTCAGTCAGTAATTCTGATTGGCCCCCCTCCATTCTCTGGTGCTATTTTGTAAGCATGCAAATTGACTGGTCTCTCCATAACTTTGTAGGTTTTAGCTTTCTATTGATCAGCTAACTAGTAAATTTCTTAAATGCCAACAGTAGAAGGAGAAAACAATTCGATCTCCTTGTTGAAGATCTTGATACCATAGTCTGACACCATAATGTCCTTTGTTCCTTTCACAGCTCCTTTGAGCTGAAGCTCTGGCTTGTTGATTGGTATCTCTCAGCTTATCCTTTAACCAAGAGATGCACTGAGAGTATAGAGAGCTTGAGTGTCCTCCTTTATTTCATTTGAGACACCAAAACACAAGTCTATAGGTGGGCATGGTTCTCACCCAAAAATGAGCAAGTATAGTGTAAAGCAGGATTGGGGGTCTCCTTGAGGATGACAAGGAGCAGTCCTGGACTTTTTGATACCTGACAAGGCCAATATTTCCTTGAGAAGCTTGCTCTACTTTGGTCAGAATGGGTCATGACAAGGAATCCATATACTGAAAAAACTTTTCCCATAACACTTTAGCAACAGTAGATACTTTTTTGTTTCTTTGTTTCTAGTTTGGTATGCTTGTGCATATATGATGAAATGGTTAGTCACCACAAAGATATGACTCATTTTTTTTTAAAGAAATCGGGGTTAAGTAACTTGCTCAAGGTTACACGGCCAGTTATTTCTGGGTGTGGTGCTGAGTGTCTGAGCCCGGATTCAATCCCCAAGTCATCCCGACACTGGAGCTGGTGCTCTTACTCGCTGTGCTACTTTGCCACCCCATATGACTCGTTTTTTAAAAATATTTCCTTCCAGGGATAGAAAATAAATACAGAGACATTCCAAAGGCTTGCTGGCAGTTATGTTCTCCAGACATGCAACGTGAATTGATAATGTTTTTCTTTATATACATTTGGCACAAGTTTCACACCTCTTGGTGATATTCGCAGTCATCTTAGGACAGTAAAGTTGGTTTTTTATCAGCTCTAGGGTCCTTTCTTGACCCATATATCCAAATTCATCATATAAGGCATTCATGGCTACTGAGCAGTATCCTTTGGTGGCACCAGCTGCTTCCTGGTTTCCTGTGTGGAATCAGCCATAGTCCAATCCAGCACTCCATTGCACAGCTCCAGCCTCTGCCAGTGCCTTAGAAGTAAAGTGCCTTCTGCCATCTGGAACTTCAGATGAAGAAGATCATTACCATGGGTTTTTTTTACTTTAAGAAAAGTATCATTTCTCTTAGTCTTTCACCAGCCATCTGTTCTTGCCTCCAGTCATAGACAGACAACTGTGGTGAGGAAGATTGGTTCTATGTCACAAGATTTTATATATATTCATTTGGCACACTGTCTAGTGGCAGTCCCAAGCTCTCAGCTTTACTTCCACCCAGTTCTAGTCTAGTATGTTGAGTGTCACAGATTGCTCTCACACATTCTTTTGGTATCACCACAACACTAGTGATCCATGGCATTCTGGACAAAGCATTTGCATCCATCCACCTTAGTCTTACCAGCACTACAGTATATGTTGAAATCATAATTAGTTAGTGTTTCTATACATTTCTGGCAAACGGCATCCAACTTAGCAATGATCAAGATATGAAAATGAATTTTTATCAGTCCACACTTGAGCCATTATTCCATATACAAGGTCCTAGACTTAATGGTAAGTGTAGCAAGACTCGCTGTCAGTTAAACATCTGCTGGCAGATACATTTATGGTGACCACCACTCTCTTGGTATCGTACAGCTAACAAACCTTTCAGGCTGGCATCTATGTGGAGGTTGCTCTTGAAGCAAAATACTGCAGAACCATGAGACAAAGTAAAAAATAATCCATAGCTTTTGGAAAAAACTAACCAAAACCCTCACAATTTCTTATAAAAAATAAGTGACCACAAGTTATAGCTACCTTCCTGTGGATGGATTCCCACATGGTAATTCTGCTTTTCTCAGAGTGAAAAGGTACTATGATAGAATTGTATCTATCTGTTCCCCTAAATATTATTAATTTAGAGCAAGTTATATATCCAAGGCTTAACTCCTTTCCCACCAAATGCCAATCCTACTATGAATGCATGTAATGAATTGGCAGTGAATCCATTTATCCTCATTGAGAGCAGAACAGAAATCAGAGAAATGTACATCAGAGAACAGGTACCAGACAGTACATAAAGCAAATGAGTTTTCCCATTTGGAGTAAGATAATTCAGTTCATCTAAGAGAGAGAATCTCAGATCTCACTGAAAGGGAAATTCCCCCAAAATCTCTAGTGTCATTTGTTAGGGACAAGGACATGATAGAGGTTGCCAGTTCCTCTACCTTGTCAACTTCTCTCCAGAGTCTTTCTCTCTTCAGGGACGAGAAGAGAGTCTGGAGCCATGTGTCTTCACTTTCAAAGCTGGAAGCCAGAGGACCAGGATCTCTTTTCTCTCAAGCTCTCACCAGTACCACCCTTCATGCAGACATGGAGCATTAAATAAACAATCTTTGCCAATGAGAAAACTTTTATGCAAATGGCCTTTGAGCCATGGATTATATTCGTTTCCTCTATTTCACCTTGTCTACAAGATACTGACTAAGGAACAGACCTAGGAATGGACATAGATTCTGATGGTGGAATAGATAGTTAATGACTTCCTTGAGACTGAGGCACCTATGCACTTGACCACTGGCCTGACAGAAATTGCTTTAACTTCAACTTCCTAGATAAAACATGAGGGATTTCTGAAACAATGTTTAGTCCTTAGACCCCAGTACCCTAGATGGAGAAAGATAGAGTTCAATCCTAGAATTCAGTCTTCAGAGATTTCCTGGGCAACCCTACTTCAGATGTTCCTTCACTAGCAATCTTAAATTCAAGAGTCATACAATATGGCCCTTCTAGAATAAGGAAAAGAGTTTCCTGAGCAGCAGTACCCTCTTGGAGAAAAGAAGATTTAACACAGTACCTCTGAGATTAAAGGAGTTATAAGAGATTTCACTTCAGCCTTTCCTATGACTGAGCTATTCAGATAGTATGGTACATCTTCCCTCCCCATTACCTGTCTTCATAACAAGGGACTTCAACATACATATCAATACTCCCTGAAATACACTAATCTCCCAATTCCTCAATTTACTCATTTCCTCCACCCTATCACAGCTACATAAAGAGATGATCATACATTAATTAATGGAAAATTGTCATCCACAAATGATTCACATAGTTGTGAACCCTAAAATTCCTTTACATACTCATCTTTATCTGTTGTCATTCCATCTCTCCCTCTAACTTATAACCACAAATCCTATTCTTCATCTCCACTATGACTTCTAATCCTGCAAGCTCTCTCTTTCCCAGGCTATTACCCCTGCAGTGGCTATACTTTCTTCCCTTCCCTTTTGTGACTCTTTGGTGAATCATTTAAACTCAACCTTGTCCCCTACCCTAGAGTCCCTTGACCTTCATAAATGTCCAGGATCATAACCTCCAATCTTTTTCACTTAATATAAAACAACCATTGCTACGGCAAAGAACAAAGTCACATAATACCATCCTCATATGGTGAGGACTCAAGGCCCCCCCTTCTTACAGCACTGTCTCTCTTTTGTCTCTGAAACATCACCAGGCAAGGAGTCAGTCAAAAAAGTAAAACAGGCTCTAGTAAACTAGTGCCTCTTGAATGCAGTTTCAACTACACAGCCCCACCAACCAAAGAGGCTTCTCTTCACCACATGATTAACAGACCAGAACCAGTTACAGAATGTTTCACGTGCTTCAAAGTCCACATGTGGATTACACCAGCTGTGCACTCTGCACAGACCTGTCAAGACTGAGTTTGTTTGCTACTATACATCTTTACATCAAATATCTATGATTTCACACACTCCACTGAGGCAGATTGCAACCCTTCTACATCTTAGAGTCTTAGACAATTGCCCGAAGTACAGAGAGTCTGAGTGATTTTCTAGTAGCAATACAGCCAGTAAACACCAATAATGGGATTTGATCCCAAACATTTCTGATTAAAGTTAAAAATTCTATTCAGTGCATTACACTGTCTCTCTGGAAAGCAGTTAAAATTGTGTGAATTATTTGACACTTTGAGTTAGAAGGTCTGAAAATCAAAGATTCTGTTTTCAATCCAAAAAAAAATCAGTAGGCTAGTCCAGGGGAACCTCACTGAACATCTCCTCTCTTAACTATAGCCCTGTCTATTCTGATCCTTCGACTACAGATTGAGCTCTGAATGCAGCTGAAGACCATGTCCAAAACTTACCCAGAGACTGAGCCCGAAACCCACTCACAGGTGTATTGCTTGAGAGGATACCTAATATTTAGTGCCAACAAAATTTTGAATGTAGTCCAGACTGAACTGGTCTCTAACTGGTCCAAAAGCCAAACAGAACAGCCTAGAAGCAGGTGTATGAGGACACAAAGCACTGGTATAGTTTATTTCAGAATGAGGAAAATGACTTTCAAGGAAGGAACCCCCCCAGGAAGACTTAAAATGTTGGGGTACAGGCAATGCTTATATACACAAGTGTGCTGGACTACAACATATTCATTCTTAAGTCGAGTAGCAGTTTCCCACAGCAGGCTCATTTATGGACAATGTGCAGTGTTCCTGGGTCCTGTGGGAACAGTCTCCAAGTTGATTGTCTCACAGTGGGGTACAGAACCTAGTTCAGTTCACTTAGCTGTTACAAGGAACAGGGATTGTGAGCAAATCAAGCAAGGTGGCTCTCAGGTACCTGGGAAATAGGGAGTAGTGAACACCTGGTGCTTTGTCAAAGAAATACACTTTGCCAGGGAGTGAAATCATTCAGAGCACAAAGGATTGTTGTTATGCCAAGCTCAGGGCACAGCCTGTTTTCTGGGCCTCAACTCTGTGAAAGAAGTGCCTCCAAAATATTTTGGCAATAGAAATGAAGTGAGAGATTATGGATGTCTCAGAAGAACCCATCTTCTCCTTTTTCTTCTCTTTCTCCTCCTTCTTCTCTTTCTTATTCTTCTTCCTCTTTTTAATTTTTTTCTAAAAGCTGGGACAATTTACTTTTGTCTTGTGGAGTTTTCATTTTTTATTTCTTGAAATGTAACTCTGGAAAAACAGGCTTTTTAAAGGCCCCTTGTGTTTTAAATGGAGCTACTTGCGTAGCCTTTAAACCCAAATCATTCTAGCTTTCTTTAGAATGACCAAGAGTAGGCCCAGCCTAAACCTCTGTGTCTCCTTGGTTAGGTTTTGATGGCTTGGTTGGTTGGTGGGCTGTTGTCCTTCATTCTCAAAGAGGACCAAATTACAATAGAGCCAAATTGTGGCTGATCAGACCAATACAAGCTCAGAAGGCTCTGTCACAGGTGGGGCACAAAAAGTCCATGTGAACATGTGGGGTGGATTCTCTAAATTTGCACTTGCACTTCTTTTGAACTACTTCAGTTCTGCTTCGCTCATAGAACACAGTCCCTTCTCCGATGAGGGCACACCATACTGGGCAGTCCGGTGCCAGTGTCTCCCAGTTCCATAATCAATTCCAAAGTTCTTAAGAGAAACCTTGAGAATGTATTTATATGGCTTCTTCTGACCACCATGTGAGCACTTGCCCTGCATGAGTTCTCCATAAAATAATCTTTTAGGCAAGTGTATATTTGGTTTGATGAAAATGATGGGAAAATCCAGAAGCTGCTAAATGAAAAACGAGAACTCCACAGGGTTTACCAGCAGGATAGTTCATCCATCTCTAAGAAGGCAGCATTTAATTCCAGCAAAAGTTAAGTACAAGTGGAGCTTAGAGAGATGTAGGAATCTTGGCTCAGTAAGAAGACAGATAAAATTCAGTTTTATGCTGATAATAACAATCCAATGTGTTTTTATGATACCCTGAAGGATATTTATAGACCAAAGACCTATGTTGTATCTCAACTACTCCATGCTGATGGAGTCACATTGATTAGTGATAAGGACTTGATCCTAGAGAGATGGGCTGAACTTTTCCATAAAGTTCTCAACAGACCATCAATCAATGCTGTAGCCATTGACCCTTTACCTCAGGTTGAAGTCAATCCCTCCTAGCTGAAGTTCCAACTGAAGAAGAGATTTGAAATGACATTAGGCTCCTTTTGTTTAGCACAGCACCTGGTTCTGATTGTATTCCAGCTGAGATTTACTGGGGCCCGTAGGCTGCCGGGGCGTAGGCTGGGGTGTAAAAACGGAGTAACAAAAGGCTGATTCGAGAGGTAACAATCG
>NW_027185809.1:5211074-5251340 GCF_028583685.1 Petaurus breviceps papuanus
GCTGATCCTTTGATCAAATAAATATAGAAACACTATAGAATATAAACACTATAGAATAAATGTAAACAGCAATCATTTTCTGTAAAAGACAGAAACTCTGAGGATCTCCCCCTCCCAGATTGATATCTTTGGGGTAGTAAATTGGGCCATCTTTTATGTCAGTTCTTACTTAGCCCTTAATCATTGAACAGGTGTAGCCTCAGACAAAATGGGACCTGGGAAATTAAAAAGGTCAGAGTCACCCATTGCATCCTGGGCCATGGCCAGTTGTCTTGACCTTTGTCTTACCACTGAACTCTAATGACTCTGGAGGAGGGAATGAAGCTGATGACTTTAGCTCTAACTCACTCAAATCCAATACACTCTCAAGTTAAGACACCATTCTTGTGACGTCATTGGTCCTCTTCAAGAACAAAGGATGAACAACAATGTCTTTGACACTTCACTGTACTGAAACTGCTCTCTCCAAAGTAACCGATGGCTTTGGACTACCAAATGTGATTTTTTCTCAATTCTCATCCTTGCTTACCCTTCTGCAACTTTTGACACTATAGTCACCCTCCTCTGGATACTTAAAACTCTCAGGATTACTGAAAAAGAAATATTTTTTTAAAACTCTCAT
Organism: Petaurus breviceps papuanus; assembly: GCF_028583685.1. Lineage (NCBI taxonomy): Eukaryota > Metazoa > Chordata > Mammalia > Diprotodontia > Petauridae > Petaurus > Petaurus breviceps. The sequence goes on from NW_027185809.1 coordinate 5,211,697, forward strand.
ATTTGCACATTTTAAAACTAGAAAAACTCAGTTTTTTAATCTGTTTTACAATCTACAAATGAGTTTAAATAGGTTTTTAACCCATTTGTTAAAAATATTAAAAAGCAGCACCTTTCATGATCCAGAGGAGTGTGTGTGAACTTTGATTAACATTAGGGAAGGTGGAAATTTACTACCCTGCAATGTGTGAATTTGTTCACTTGACTATGCTTATTCATTAAAAAGAAGAGTGTGAAACATTGGGATACAAATAATATTGTAAAAAAAAAAAAAAAAGGAAGAAAGCGGATCGCAGAGATGAAACTTTTTTAATGAACAGAAGAGAACAGAAAGACATCCTGAGAAGCAGTGAAGTAGGACAGCTTTGGAATTAACATATTGAATTCATTATATCTTTTTTTTAAAAGTACATACATAATGGAGATTTGTGGCTTCATATACAAATTTAAACTCTTTTATTTAAGGAAATATTTAAACTTGTTGATGTTTGTGAAGTTCAGAATAACAAAAAGTTGTAAAAATTTAAATTTTAAAAAACTATGAGCTATATTTTTCCATCCTCCAAAAAAAAAAAAACCCCTTACATGATTAGTGGATGGGATTGAAAAGTGAATATTATGATCTAGTAAGCACAGCCAGTAACATAATTCTTCCATCTGGATCTACACATCTTTGAGAAGCACCCTTTTCAGACATGAAAACCATTAAAATCAAGTTCTCAAAAAAAGATGAACCTTTTCATTTCAGGTATCACAGTCTTAAATAATGAAGCATATCGAAATCATATTCCTCTTATTAAAAGATCATTATTTTTCATAATGATATTCTATTAAGAGACCTGTACCTAATAAAATATTGCTTAAAATATTTTTCCTCATTCCTTTTAATTTCCATTCCTGTGTAAGTTTTATAATATTGTAGCAGCAAGCACCCCAAGCGTCCTCAGGGTGGCTGCCTCAATTCAGGTTCTTAGATCTGCTTTGTTAAAGGAAAGCAACTCAAAATGGGTTAACAAGCTTACTTTAATCAGTCAAATATGTATCATTTACCTAGTTCGGGGGAAAGAGGTCAGCACCCCGAACTTCAGAATATACAGACAGAATTATCAAGACAGAAACAGATCAAGTAGACAGATTTCCAAACTGTCCAACCATTACATCCATACCCAATCAACATCTGGTTTTCAAAGCCGGGGGGCTCAGGACAACGGCTTCCCAGAGTTTCATCTGATCAAATCACAGAACATTTCTCAAAGTGAGCCCCAAAACAAAGCTACACATCAGGGCTTATATAGCTTTCTCCTGGCTCAGAGAATGTAACAACCTTGTTGACTCACTGCCCAATCAAAAAGTATATACTGAAAAATAAGCCTCCCACCCCAGGCTCCAGGTGCACTTTAGCCTAGGGGCAGGGAAGATCTTTAAAATTTACATTCCCATTACAAATATATATGATTATTAGTTCAGTTATGTATTTGTAATTTCAAAATAAATAAATATACATATGTTGGGAGTTCATGCTTTTTAAAAAAATTATTAATAGTGATATATAATCAAAAAAGTCTGAAAAACACTGAACTAAATAGAGATAATGGTCCAACTGCTCAAAGATTCTATAATTGTGAAGCTTGAGACTCATTTATTTGAGCCTCAATTTTTCCATCTATAAAGTAGGATTAACAATTCCCACCCTACTGAGTTCACAGGGATATTGTGAAAATCAAATAAAATATAAGGCTTAATGTATAAGTGAAGACACTTTAGCAAAGTCGAAAACATCATGGCAACATAAGGAGTCTGGAGGTTCATTTCCAAGATATGGATTTTCATCATAAATAAGTCCCTAAAGTGAGGACACTTTAAGTAAAAATCAAAATGAAAGTATCATTTAGTTCTTTCATTTTGCTAAAGGTCAGTGTTTTCTGGCAATCTTACAATGATTTCACCAAACTGCGGAATACTGCAAATCTTCTCAATGCAATCTGCGACTATTCAAAAGAATTTCATCTAATTATACAGATACAGAAAAAATAAAGTGGATAAAGAATGCATATTATCTGGGCCTGATGGGTAACTAAATGGTGCAGTAGATAGAGAGCCAGGTCTCGAGGCAAGAAGACTCATCCTCCTGAGTTCAAATGTGACCTCAGACACTTAATAGCTAGTGACCCTAGGCAAGACACTTTACTCTGTTTGCCTTAGTTTCCTCATCTATAAAATGAAATGACAAACCACTCCAGTATCTCTGCCAAGAAAACCCCAAAAAGGAGTCATGAAGTGACACCAACTGAAAGCAACTAAACAACAACACTGTCTGGACAATGAAAAGAAGACCCAAGGACACAATTCCCGATCACCGATTTCAAGCATTTGAAAGGTTATCGTGTGGAAAAAAGATTATACTTGTTCTATTTGGCCAGATTGGAGGGCAAGGGGGAGAAACAGGAGCATCATGTAGAAGCTGCAAAGAAGCCAATGAAAGTTTAATGTCAGGGAAAAGTTCCCAACAATCAGTTCTATCAAAGAGTAGAATGGATTGCCTTGGGAGGCAATAGGTTCTCCTTCTTTGAAGATCTTCGGACAGAGACTGAATGGCAATGCACTGGGTATATTAGAGTAAAAATTCCTTATCAGGTAAGAGTTGGATTAGATGGCTGTTAACTTTTCTTCCAAGTCTAAAATTCCATGATACTATGATTTGAGGTTGGCCACACAATCTATTAACCTAATCCATCAGCACTTATGCCTTAGACAGATATTCTAGGTACAATATTTAGAAAAAAAAGAAAATTAAAACTCAGAGATGTCCCCTTAGAATCTTTAAATTGGCAAAAGTGGTTGAAGTCATTAAAGTTCAGTGTTGCACAAGCTGTGGAGGGAAAAACAGGCACTCTATGATGGAACTTATGAATTGGTGTGATCTTTTTCAGAAAGCAGTATTCAATTCAATAAACATTTATTGAGTGCCTACTATGAGGTAAGCAAAGGTGATACAAAAAGAGACAAAAGACAATTCCTGCCCCCAAGTAACTTACATTCCAATAGGGGAGAATACATGCAAATTATATACATACACACACTCACACACAAGCACACACATATATTGCTATACACAGGATGAATAGAAAATAATTAACAGAGGGAAGGCACTGAAAATAAGAGGGGTCGGGGAGGCTTGCTGCAGAAGGTGGAACTTTAGTTGGGACTTGAAGAAAGCTAGGGAGGTTTGTAGTAAGAGTGGAGGAGGGAGATCATTTCAAGCATGAGGGATAAGCAGAGAAAACGCCCATAATCCAAAGATGGGGTGTCTTGTGCCTGGAACAGCCAGGAAGCCAGGGTCATCGGATCTAAGAGTATGTGTCCAGCTTAATGTGTAAGAAAACTGGAAAGGCCTAGGTTATGCCAAACAGAACACTTTGTATTTTATCTGAGAAGTAATAGAAAGCCACTGGAGTTTATTGAGGGTTATATGATCAAGCTTTTATATAGGAAAACCACTTTAGTGACTGAATGGAGAATGGATTGGAATAGGGAGAAACTTGAAGCAAGCAAAAAAAAATGTTCATATCCTTTGATCCATTGATCCCACGGCTAAGTTTATGCTTCAAGGATATCACTGATAAGAAATAAAAGATTTATGTGTAGAAAATTATTGCTTGTCTTGTCAGCAAGTTATCAACATGCATATTGTGCCAAGCACTGTGTAAATCCTGGGAATGCAAAGAATGGCAGTTAATCATAAGAGCAAAAAAGACTAGAAATAGCCCACATGTCCAGTAATTGAGGAGATGGATACACAAATTGTGTTATATAAACAAAATGCAATATTGTTGCCCCATAAAAATACAATATGAAAAATACAAAGAAATATAGGAATTTGCATGAAGTGATGCAAAGTAAAATAAGATGAACCAAAGGAGCTAATATACACACTGACTATGTTACATGCAACAAAATCCTGGCAAATATTCAAAAAGAGGAGGGGAGAAGCATTAAAAACAGGGATATTGGATCAAACAGAACCACTTTGTTATTACCTTGATAAATCTAATTTATGCATTTCCCAAAACAAACTGCAAATAACAGAAACTTACAATTTCAAATGCATTTTCTGTTGTTGTTCTTAAGTGCATTTAAATGTTGGTTTGGAATGGAGGGAGGAGGCTCCATTTGTCTCCTCAGCAGCCTCAAGACCTCCAAATCCAGGAGAAGGGCAGGGTGGCGGCAATAAGAGATTGTCCCTTTTACAGACAAATGAGACCAAATTAACTATAGAAGAGGGATGTTGGTACAAACGGCTGCATCTCCAATAACAGCCCAGCAGAGCCATAAATTCCGACTAGAGAAAAGCAGGTTGCGGTTGGCAAAGACACATGAAAAAGTTTGTGATTAGCGAACTGTAAAAACAAACGTGACGTGCTCATAATTGGCCTGTATTTACTGCCCCAGGAAGGCACCGCTGTCAGGCTGCAAAGTGACTTTGAAGGAACTTTGGAAAGGAGACCCACACAACCTCACTGCTTTGCTTACCAAACAGCTATAACCATTATTGATGGCGCTTCTCCAGTGGCAGGAACGGAGAAAGTGAGGCGGTGATTTCTGCCATGCCAGAGCTGTTTTATGGGGCCGTATTTTCCCTGCGGAGAAGGAGCTCTGCTCATTTGCAACATTATCCCGCCTGATTTCTGCACTTCCCAAGGATTTACACGACACCTCAGCGTTTGAGGCGTTCCGTTTCACAGCAAACCTTGTTCCAATATAATCAATGGAGGGGTTTGCGCTGACCTGGGAGGGGAGGGGCAGCCGGTGTTTTAGCCTCGTCCATAGGAGGGAGAGTGACTGTGGAGAAAGGAAGCTTTGGCGGAGGAGAAAGGAGCTTGTAAGTTTCCGGGCAGCGCGTGGAGCCCAGCAGCAACGTGCCAAGTGACCTCTTCTGCGTTCTGCCACACACCGGCACCCACCCCCGCCCACGGAGAGATGGCAGGAAGGGGGACGACACTCGACCCAGCTTTATTAAATTTCACCTTAGGGCCTCCTCCTGGTGTGAAGCTCTTGGATGATGTGTTTCCTAATTTAAGTGTAAAAAAGAATTGCCCCAAACAGCGCTATTAATATTTGCTTGTCATTTAATAACAGTTCAATAAAGCAATCGATCAACAGGAAGTTCATTAAGACAGGAATTTTGCTAAGGTAGGTAGTAAGGATATTAAAAAAAAATGGAAACAACCCCATTCCTCATGGAACTTATGTTCTCTTCTGGGGAAAGCAACATGGAGAAAGGAGAGAGCCCTTAAAGATTCTAAGAAGGAGGGGCTAGAAGGGTGTGGCTTCTAGCCATGTGGGACTGACTTGCTGAGTAGCTCAGAGATGACTTCTAAAGCCAGGTCCAGATCTATCTATGATTCTGTGAATGAAGCTTCGGTGAGAAGCGGCTTAGAGTAGTGGGTAGAGGGATGATCATGAAATTGGGAACACTTGGGTTCAAACTCTGCCTCTAATTCATAGCAATAGTGGGACCGACCCTAGACCTAGGCAGGCAGGTGAGTTGGCCAGCTGCATTGGGGGAGGGAGGGGGGGCTTGGAAGGATGAGGTCACAGTACTGGCGCTGGAATGTCATTTTACTGATGAAAGTAGGCACAAGAGCTGGGGGAAGGGGGATGTTAAGCAGCTTACCAAAGGCTGCACAATAGTAAGCATCAGAGGAATTGAGTGTGAGAGTTAGCTCTCTTTCCAAAGGTACCACACTACCTATGATGAGGATGGGCTGTTAGGTTCAGCAGGAACTCTGATCTCATCTAAGACAAGAAAACCTGCAATAGGGTCTGGAAAGAATTCAATAGTCTCAGGCTTAATTGGAGTGAGAGTTGTAGAAGTTTATTTTTACACTTTTACAGAAGCAGGCAAGAGTCCTTAGGGGACCTTTTGCAAGTGAAAGGGGGCACAGGCTTTTACTTTTAAAGGGTAGGGCTGCCATTGTCAGGGCCGACAGGATGGATGTAAGGGAACCAAAGCTAACTTGTGACTTCAGTGCATAGATAAAAGTTTGAGTTTGACTTGGAGATGAGATTTGGGCCAGACAGGAGGAGACACGAGGAGGAGATTAAGCTAGGACAAAAGAGTTGTTGCCTAGGCAGTGTTCGAATAGGGGGAAGGGGCAGAGTTTGAGGCTGGGAAAGGGAAACATGATTTTACAGACTGGTTTTACAAATTGGTTTTACAGACTGATGTTATTACAAATTGATGTTACAAACATGGATCCCAAGCACCCCATCACCTACAACCTCCTCACCAGTGAAACTACAAGTCTGGACAAAATAATGAAGCCTTCATTCAAAGTCCATGCTTGCCCAATGCCCTTTGCTCTTGCCTCACGCAACCCTGATGTTCTCTTCAGGTACTCACTGTAGCGGAGCATGTCTGGGTCCCATACCCGTCTGATTTAGTGGAAAGGGCGTGAAAGTTGAAGTTAGAAGATAGAAGTTCCAGCTCCAGGTCTGCTTGGATTTTCCCTCTCTAAGCTTCAGTTGCCTCATCTATACAATAGGGATGTTAACTAGAAATCACAACTGCATGAAACACGGGTTAAAACTGGGTTGATTACAAGAGAAATGCATGTGCAAGTGGAACTCCTATACCAGTACAAGAGTCCACAATCCTGGCAGACGCTCACATATTTATGAGATGCAACAAGGAGGTAGGAGTGGAGGGCAATCCCCTCCCAAACAGAAGTGGGAGGGGAGCAGAAAGGGAGTGGGGAGCAGTGGGGGTGGGGAGAGGACTAATGCCCCCTGGAAGGGAAGGAGTAAGGCAAAAGAAAGGGAGGGGCAACATGAGTGAGTCGGATGGCAAAAGTAGCATTCTTTTCCCTGGGGAACTGCCAGCTTATGAAGATATGATGGTCTGCTTATCTACAAGGGGCCCAGCAGCACAAACGGTTTCTCACTCTTTTGCAAACTAACCGGTGCCTGTCTTATAGCTGATTCAACTCCCAAGGACACACCGGGAGTCCAACTAGAGGTGCAGACAAATGATTCTCCTTGACACGTTCAAGGTCTCCTGCATACCCTAGGTCCAGTGTTTTGGGAAAATATGGCAACTCAAGAAGAAAGGTTAGGTTGGTTTCAGGGCAACAGGGATAATAGTATTTGTGCTACCTACCTCCAAGAGCTGTGGTAAGGAAGAAATGAGATAACATCTCAAAACGTATGTCCTATAGACATCTTAAACTCAACATGTCCAAAACTGAACTCCTCCCTCCCCGCCCCACCCCATACCTCGCCCTTTTCCTTACTCTCCTTTTACTCTCAAGGTTACTGCCATCCTTCCAGTCACCCAGGTGTCATCTCAACCCCTTACTTTTTCTCACCTCCAAAATCCAATCTATTATCAAGGCCTGTCAGTTTTACCTTCATAACATCTCTCATATATATTTCCTTCTCTCCTCTGACACTTTCGTCATTGCAATGTAGGCCTTCATCACTCCCATCTGGGCTACTACAAGCTATTGCCTGCTGGTCGGTGTCCCTCCCTCAAGTCTCTCCCCTTCCAGTCCGTTCTCCATTCAGCCACCAAAGGGACTTTCCTAAAGAGAAGTTCTGACTGGGTCACCACACCCACACCCATTCAATAAACTCTGGTGGTTCCCTATTGTCTCCAGAATTAAATATAAAATCTTGTTTGCTTTTTAAAATCCAACGTAAGCGATCCTTCCAGTCTTTTTATTTCTAAATACCTTCCCTGTACCCTAATAACACTGGCCTCGCTGCTGTTCCCCACAAAAGAGGATACTCCATGTCTTGACTCTGGGGCTTTTTACTGGCTGTCTCCATGCCTGGAAGACTTTTTCTCCTCATCTCCACTTCTTAGATTTCCTTATTTTCTTCACATCTTAACTAAAATCCTACCTTCTACAAGATACCTTTCCTCGTCCCCCTTAATGTTCGTTCCTTTCCTTTGTGATTATTTTCAATTTATGTTATAGATAGATAGACAGACAGACAGACAGGCAGACAGACAGACAGACAGACAGACAGACAGACAGACAGACAGACAGACAGACAGATAGATAGATAGATAGATAGATAGATAGATAGATAGATAGATAGATAGATAGATAGATGATAGATAGGTAGGTAGGTAGGTAGATAGATAGAAAGAAAGAAAATGTTTCTACATAGTAGTTCACATGTTAAATTATGAGCTTCTTGAGGGCAGAGACTTTTGCGTTTCTTTGCATCTCCACAGCTTGGCACTATGCCTGGCACATGATAAAGGCTTAAGAAATGCTTGTTGACTTGACACATGGAAAGTGCCCTGTCACCCTCAAACATCTGTCTGAGTGCTATCGGTTATTTTTATTCTCCTCCACCTTCTGATGCCCACTATTGCCCTGTGACTCTTATGATTCACAGTCTCCAATATGGCAATAGAAGCTAAATATCTAGCACAGTCAGATAGCTGGGACTTGGATGATCCCACCTCCTCTCTGCATCTCCAGGAAGCACCAAGGGATTCCATGAAAGGTTTAGAACGCCCCAGAGCACCAATGCCCCAGCATGAAATTCTGGGATGAAAAAACACGATGTTAATTCACTTTGATTTATAGCAAGGGTTCTTAACCTTGGGTCTGGGCACTTTGTTTTTTCTATCTTGATAATTGTATTTCAATTTCATTGGTTTCCTTGGTAATCCTATGTATTTTATTTTAGGCATTTAAAAACATTCTGAGAAGATGGCCATAGGCTCCATCAGACTGTCAAAGAAATATGTGATATCCAAAAAGACTAAGAATTCCTGGTTTAGAGAATAAATATACAATGCAAGGTGTTTCCATAAAGGAGATGGAAGGGGAAGGGGAGGAAAGAGAGGGTCATGAAGTTAAACCAGCTTATGGCACCAAAATGCACAAAACCCACAGTGGGGCTCATTAGAAGAACCCCTTTCAGGGTTCATCTGGTGCTCTAAAACTGGGATCCAGCTGGAGAAAGGGGTGGTGCCCATTCTACTTCAGCTGGAAACTTTTCTTTTTTAACAACCTGAAAAGTGGAAAGGAAGGGAAGCAGGGGCTCCACTGTGCACAAAGAGAAGACTAATAATAAGGAACTAAAGCTAGGAAGAGAGGTTGGACCTGTAACTTCAATTGTATACTTCCTCTGCCTATGCAAGTGGCATTTTCTCTGCAACTTAGGGTCTAACAGGGTTGCCTAAGGCTTCAGTTCCCCAACTTTGTGATGCTGGGACTTTTAGGCATTTTTAAATGCCTAAATTATTGAGGACCCCCCAAAAAAGATTTCATATATTTCAGGATTATAGTCTATCAATGTTTATCATAATAGAAATTTAAACATAAATTTTAAGATATTAATTTGCTAACTCATTTAAAATAAATAATAAACCCATTACATATTAACACAAACAACATATTTTTGTTAAAAATAACTATTTTCCAAAACAAAAAAATAGTAAAAGTGTAGCATTGTTTTATATATTTGTACAAATGCAGCTGAATTGTCACGTCTGCCTCTGCATTCAGTCTGCTATCATATGTTGTTTTGGTTGAAGAAAGTCTGGCCTCATACACATATCTAGTTGAAAAAGAGAAGAAAATGTTAAGAGGCAAATAAAGTCTTAGTATTATTATGACAGTAATTTTCACCTAGTGGACAACCTAAAAGGACTTTGGGATTTCCAGGGATCCATAGACCACACTTTGAGAGCCAAAGGCCTAGGGCAATGAGACATTAAGTGACTTACCTGCTCAGGGTCATACAGTCAGTACGTGTCAGAGGCTGAACTTGAACCCAGGTCTCCTTGACTTGCACTGAGCCACATGGCTTCAGGGAAAAGCCACTTCACTTACACATGCAATGAGGACATTACCCTTTTTATAGCACTTTTACATCAATCATCTCTGGATTCTCCACTGACAACACTCCTCAGACATATCTAGTAGCATGGAAGTGACCCTGGGCTTTCAAAGGCTATGGCATGGAAAGCAACCTTTGGTGAGTCTTACCAGGAGGGCAAACTTTGGGCATGGACTGAATGATATGGGGTGTGTCTGTTATCTGAGAGCCAATCTGGTGGAACACAGAGACCCATCCTCTGAAGGCTGGCTACCCGGTAATGAATTCTTCCGCCATAGCAGCTCATGCTAAGGATTGGAAATGGTGGGGATCTGCACTGAAGGAGGTACCGCAACGTGCTGATGGATACTTGAAGCATCTTGAATCAAAGTATCTCTTTAAATATTCCCATCAGCACTATGAGAAAAGGAGTGCAGAAATTATTTCCATTTTATAGCTGGAGAAAGTGGAGCTTAAGGAAGTAATATGACTCTCCTGAGGCAAACAGCTAATAATCGGCAGAGGAAAGACTGGATCTCAGGTCTTCTGTCTGTGACTACCACCTCTCTATCAGTCAATCAACCAGAGCAATTTTTTAAAGTGATACAACCATACATTTTAGCACAACTGATGTTCATCACTTCCAAAGACTGTGAGAATTTGAAGGGACTCAGGAATCAGAGAATCAGAGCAAAGTTTGGCTCTGGACAGTCCAGTTCTGCTAACTCCTCCTCCTTCCCCCCTGAAGTCCACACACAGATCTCTCCACATTCATTATATCTAATCTGCAATTACCACACATCTGAACCCCCAATTCTATAACAACCTTTACTCTTTTGCACAGTGTTTCCTTTTTGTCTTTGTATGCCTGATATCCCAGGTGGTTCCTGGCACATAGTAGGAGTAGCTTGTGAGGAGATTCAATAAAACTAGCCCTGGCTTTGGAATCAGAAGACTTGGTTTCAAACCTGCCTTTGCCTCTTACTACCTGTTTGACTTTGGGGAAAATCTGTTCACTTCTCTGGTCTCAGTTTCCTCATCTGTAAGATGAAAGAGAGTGGACTATGTGGGCTCTATATATCCATCTCTTGACTTCAATAAGTCTTTATTAAGCCCCTATTTGGCATTACAGTCCTATTTCCCAGAAAGCGCACAAGGGCATAGACATAAGTACATAACAAGTCCTTAAGACAGTTAATGTAAACTGAAGGCCCAAGGGAAGGAGAATTGTTGGCCCCTATGAGAAAGGCATTGAATAGGGGCTCAACCCGGCTTCTACCTAGATTCAGTCAACAATAAAACCTTGACACACTCTTCCTCCCTTCCGTGAGGACACCCTGCTTCAGGGCACCTAGACTAAATAAATTCATTGTTGACATGCTGGTTTTATTCCAGGATTCTGCATATGGATGAGGAATCCACCTTTTTGTGAGGGGGAAGGAAGATTACCCATTAAGTGGAAAATGGCTGAACATATGGTGACATATGAATGTAACATAATATTATTGCACTCTAAGAAACAAGTAATATAACAAATTCAGAGAAATGGGGAGACATATGAAAAGATGTCAAACAAAGTAAGTAGTATCACTGTGTGTGTGTTATGTGTGTGTAAACAATGATTAATAACACCAATGAAAAGAACACAAAAAGACATCTGAATTCCTATTGAAGGAAATGAACAATATTATTTTTAGAGAACAGATGATGAAATATGCCTTCCTTCTCCTAATTCAAAAGGAAGAGGACTATGGCCCTGGAGTATTGCCTCTGTTGTTCTGTGCAACCACTGGGTCAGTTGGGTTTTGCTCGACTATTCTTTCTGATCACAAAGGATCCTTTGGGGAGAAATCGGGTAATAATTGTAACATAAAAAACAAAAGACCCTCGTTCACTGTCAGGGCTCAGGAAGTCATTGGCATTTTCAGAGAAGCTCACACCTTGCAGTTGTCATGTGAGAGCCATGGGCTCTAAAAGCAGCACCTAGAAAAGTGAATTTGGTGCTTGGCCAAAAGATTTCATTTTCTCCATTCCTTGGATGCTGAGAGCCAGGGAAGATAATGATCACTTGGAAGGTACAAGAGGAAGTGACACCTCATAACCCTTACAGGCACAATACAGTCTCTATCTGATGGTGATCAATGAGGCTGCCAGGTACTTAGCTTGTACAGCTCTAGGTTTTCCAAAGCCATTAATTAGTTATACCTCAGAACCTCTCAAAAAGATGAGTCAGCACATCTTCCAGATGAGACATAGAGAACCAAGTGCTGGTTCAAGGTCACCCAAGAAGTCTGTGACTTGCAGCAGGACACAGAACTATAAACCAGTGTCTCGTCTATGTCACCAGAATGAGGGAGACCGGGAAGCTGATGTGTTGGGCAAAAAGTAGCATCTGCTACTAATTTTCTTAAGGGCACCAGCCTCTCTCAATGAGGGTCTTGTTCGGTCGTGTCCAACTCTTGGTGACCCCTTGGACCATATTGTCCATGGGGTTTTCTTGGCAAAGATACTAGAGTGGTATATCATTTCTTTCTCTGGTGGATTAAGGCAAACAGAGGTTGTGACTTGCCCAGGGTCACACAGCCAGTATATGTGTCTGAGACCAGATTTTGAACTCAGGTCGTTCTGGGACCTATCCACTATAACCACTGAACCACCTAGCTGCCTCCTCTCAATGAGGCTACTGGTAGGAATTTATAAAAATGATGCAAGCCCAAGTTCGTAGTCTTCTTATACTTTACTTCCCTCCATGATCTCCATGATCCAGCTAAACTGACTTACCTGCTGTTCCTCACACATGATGCTCTATCCCTGGAGTCCATATGTGTCCCCTACACCTGGGAAACTCTGTACGCTCACCTCTGCCTCTTGTTTTCCCCAGCTTCTTTCAAGACTCATCAAAAATTCCACTTGCCTTAGAAGGCCACCCTCAATTCCCGCAGTTGCTTTCTTGGCTCAGACTATCTTCCATTTCCTTTGCTTCTGAACTTCTTCCTTTGTGGTGAGACAGTACTAGGCCTCCCCAAATTGTGTAAAGTTTCCTCACTTCACCCTGGATCTATGACCAAGGACTGGGTAGTCACTTACTGACACCTGTCCCTACTGCAGTGCCTCAGTGTGCGTCTGAGGGTACCCTGTATGAGTCTGGAACCTTCTTTTGTACTGGTATATAGCCTTTCCTGGGCAGCTAGGTGGCTCCCCCATCCCTGGAGTCAGGAGGATCTGAGTTCAAATATGGCCTCAGGCACTTACTTGCTGTGTGACCCTGGGCATGTCACTTACCTCTATTTGCCTCTCAGTTCCTTATCTGTAAAATGAGCTGGAGAAAGAAATGGCAAACCACTCCAGTATCTTGGCCAAGAAAATCCCAAATGGGGTCACAGAAAGTTAGACATGACTGACATGGCACAACAACAAAAATAACAGCCTTTCCCAGGGTGCTGGAGTGTTCTTTACTTGTGCTTCTGCCTGGACCCTGTCACCAGTGTCTGCAGACCTCTTTGTCTGTCTCCCTAAGTTGACCTGGGCCAGACAAAGGATTCACTGTGACTTTCTCCATCAAGATTTCATCTCCTGCGTTTTATAGATCTGTTTGGAGGAGATGTGGACAGGAACTCAGTTGCATTGCTTCTTTCTGCTCCACTGTCTTGACTCTGCCACCTTCCATCTATTTTGTATATATCTTCTATGAACCTGATTGTTTATATCTTGTCCCCCATTAAAATGTCAGCTCCCTTAGGGTGAGGCCGACTTTTTACCTTTGTATCTCCAGTGCTAAGCACAGCTCTTGGCACACATGGCAAAGCCTAATAAATGCTTGTTGACTTACTAGGTGATGTCTAGGCTGGTGTTCCCTAAGCTTGCCCTGGCACTACGACCACAGACCTCAGTGTGTTGGCAGGTTGAACAGGAAGAGAGCAAGCTGAAAAATGACTTGAGAGCTACATTTCTTAAAGAATAAGGTAACTCTGGAGAGTCTGATTACCCAAATACCTTGTGATGCATGTCTGTATGTGTCCTAGGGAAGAATCTTGTGCATCATTCTGCATTATGGGATCTTAGAGTTGGACAGTTAAAAGTCTGTGGCAAAAGTCAGTGACAACTGTATGCTTGAAACACTTTCTGAGGTCCTCCCTCTTCTCTTGGACAGCTGTCCTTGTCAAAGAAGGCTTGATGTTGAAGTGTAGAGTTAGGAGAATATGGCTCAGATGTAAAAGAATGCACTTAGACCTTCTCTTTTAGCCAAAGGGAACTTTTTATTTTATGTGAAAAAGCATCACTGGCCTCCTTAGCAAGAAAGCTGAATGAGACCCCCTGTATTTGGGGTTATTAGGCTTATATAGAGGTTTCAGAATGATGATGTAGTTTTAGAGGTTTTTATGGAGATTAAAGATTAAAGACAGGACAGAATGACATAGGATGAAGAAGACAAAGGGGATTCTTTGTGGTTTAAGGATTTTAGGATAGAGCAGAAGGATACAGTTTAAAAATTAAAGGACGGGGGATGGAGTCAAGATGGCGGAATAGAAATAGGACTTCCATGGGGCTCCAGCTTCCACCTCCTCTAATTCATGTAAAAGGTGACTCTGAACAAACTTTGGAGCTACAGAAACCACAACATGACACAGAGAAGTGCTCCTCCCACTGAGGACAGCATGGCAGGCCAGCAGGAAGAGGCCAGCACAGCACTCTGGGAGCCAACGCCAGCCCCACTCAGGCCAGATGTCTTAGCCTCAGCGTAGCCACACCCAGCCACTGGCTGGAGGGACCTCAGATCACCAGCACCTGTGGCAATTTCCAGAATTATCAACCCATAGATGCTAAGGACAAAGTGAGAGGTCAGTGCAGTGTGGACTTTGGGATCTGGTAGTCTGGGAGTGCAGTCCGGCTTTTATCCCCTGGAGGGAAAAGCCACTGAGGCACTGTGGCTGTGCAGCTGCTGCCATGTGACAGCTTCAGCTCCTAGCCTGCAGACTGTAGGGAGACCAAGCGACCAGGCTGAGGGGTAATCACTCTTGCTTTAACCTGCTTGGATCTGAATTGCTGTCTAGGGTGGAGGTCCTGGGGTGTGCGACCAGCTTGCCAGAGCATGTGGAGGCTTCAGAGAGAGCACCCAACTAATACCTTCAGCATCTGAGAAAACCCCAGTGATTTGGAACAAAGCTCCCCTGCGTGGTAGCAGAGTACTACTGCGGCAAAAATATCAAAAGTTAAGTAATTGAGTGGCAACATGAGCAGGCAAAGGAAGAAAAGCAAACAGAGGAACCCAACTTTACACTCTTATTTGGGTGACGAAAAGGATCAAAGCATGGAACAAGAAGAAGACAATGAAGTCAGAACTCCTGCACCAAAAGCTTCCAAGAAAAATACAAGCTGGTTACAGGCCATTGAGGACCTTAAGAAGGACTTTGAAAACCAAATAAGAGAAGTGAAGGAAAAATTGGCAAGAGAAATAAGAACCATGCAAGAAAATTATGAAATGAGAGTCAACAACCTGACTGAAGAAAATAACACCTTAAAAAATAGACTAACTCAAATGGCAAAAAGAGGCTCAAAAAGGCAATGAGGAGAAGAATGCCTTAAAAAGCCAAATTTGCCAGATGGAAAAAGACTCTCAAAAGCTCACTGAATAGAATCATTCCTTCAGAATTAGATTGGAGCAAATAGAAACTAGTGACTTTATGAGAAATCAAGATACTATTAAACAGATCCAAACAAATGAAAAAATAGAAGGCAATGTGAAATATCTCATTGGGAAAACCACTGACCTGGAAAACAGATCCAGGTGAGATAATTTAAAAATTATTGGACTACCTGAAAGCCATGATCAAAAAATAATCTCGTAATGCCAAGCAAAGGCAACTTCCAAGGTTCAAAATACCAGCATAGCTGCTATCCATTTTATTCAGTGACAAATTAAGAATAGAGAAAATCAAAATACAGCATAATTAAAAATGCAGCATTCACCAAGTGTAATTCAATAATTTCTAAGTACTACTCCACCCCCTGGGCAGCATATTCATTTAGTCAATCACAAAGTCCCTCTTCCAATTACTACTCCACCCCTGGAAAGTACATTCATTTAGTCAATCACAAAGCCCCTCTTTTCAAATGGAGATTAGTTTCCAATCATAAGCAAAGTACATTCATTTGGTCAGTCACAGAGCACAAAAAGTCAAAAATTTCCCACCCCTTGACCACAAGTGAAAAGGTCATCTACTCCTGAGTTACAACAAGGTTACAATATCATCACAGCATTTAATACCCAAAGAGAGGTCTTTTCTTCATCTTGACCTGAGGCAAGTTCTCAGCAATCTCTGTTCCTGGGGAGACAAAACTTAACAAGGCCACAAGATACATTGCCAATGTCCTCATTAATTCATTCTCTGTCTGCAGAACAGTCCTAGGACCCCTGAAAACATCGGCAAGAACCTCTTCCAGGATTTCTGTAAACATACAACAAGAAAATCATTCTTCAGGGCTTCTGAGCCAACAGCAAGTTTCCAGCACCTCTGCAACAACAGCACTGTCCTTCACCAGTGGACAAATCTGGCAAAACAACATCAAAACCAACAGACAATATACCAGCATCACAGCCATCCTTAGTCCTTGCCAGCTCCAGGGGGCAGCTCTCAAAAGTTCTGAGCAGCTCGGACTGGCCCTCAGCAATCCTCTCTCTCTCTCTCTCTCTCTCCCTCCCTCTCTCCCTCACTCTCTCTCTCTCTCTCTCTCTCTCTCTCTCTCTCTCTCTCTCCCTCCCTCCCTCCACGATGCTGCTTCCAAAAATTCTTCTGCCTCTCTTCCTCTGCTTGTGCCTCTCCAAATCCACAGCACCAGCTACTCCCACTTCAGCGCTCTCTTTTCACGTCAACAAGTCCATCCCACAAGTGGGATTCACAAGCTCTGGGTTTTAACACTCAACCAGAAAACCAAGCCAATACAGGGGCATCTTTAAATTCCATTACTATTACAAACCTAGAAATTATCCTTCAAGAAACTCTCAAGTAAAGTTTCCCTGATGTTTTAGAACCAGAGGGCAAAATAGAGGTTGAAAGAATCCACCCATCACCTCCTGAAAAAGATTACAAAAAGAAAACTCCTAGGAATATTATAGCCAGGTTCTGGAATTCCCAGATCAAGGAGAAAATATTGCAAGCAGCCAGGAAGAAACAATTTGAATACTGGGGAAACACAATCAGGATAAAACAAGATCTCAAAGCTTCTACACTGAAGGACCAAAGGAATGGAATATGATATTCTGGAGGTCAAAGGAGCTGGGATTAAAACCAAGAATCACCTACCCAGCAAAACTGAGCATCATGTTTCAGGGAAAAATATGGTCATTCAGTGGAATAGAGGACTTTCAAGCATTCTTGATGAAAAAAACCAGAGTTGAATAGAAAATTCGACATTCAGATACAAGAAGCAAGAGAAGCATGAGAAGGTAAACAGGGAAAAGAAATCATAAGGAACTTATCAAAGTTGAGCTATTTACATCCCTACATGGAAAAATGATCATTGTAACTGATGTAACTTTTCTCAGTATGAGAATAGTTGAAGTAAATAGAAATGTGTATGTGTGTGTGTATACACACTATATATATAGTGTATATATATAATATACATATATATGTCTATGTAGGAGGATATATGGTCATATGAATACATATGTGAATGTATGTATATATGTATACAGGTATACATAGATAGAGGGCACAGGACCAATTGAATAGGAAGGGATGATACTTAAAAGGTGAAATGAAGAGGTGATAGAGGAATATAATGAGAGGAGATGGGGAGAGACAGAATGGGGTAAACTATTTCATATAGAAGAGGCAAGGAAAATGGTTACAATGGAGGGGAAGAATAGAAAGGCAAAAGGGAATGGGTCAACCTTATTCTTATTGAATTTGGCTTAGGGAGGGAATGACATACACACTAAATAGGGTATCTCACCATCCACAAGAGTAGGGAGGAAGGGGATGAGAGGGGGGGTGATGGAAGGGAGGGCAGGCTGGGGGGGAGGGAAATTGGAAACACCCACTTTTGAAAAGAGACAGGATCAAAGTAGAGAATAGAACAAGTGGGAGGTGGGATAGGAGGGAGGGAAATATAGTCTTTTACACTATATCCACTATGGAAATGTTTTGCATAGCTACACATGTGCAACCTATATTGAATTACTTATCTTCCCAGTAAGGGTGGTTGACAAGGGAGGAAGGCAATGACTCCAGAATTCAAAGTTTTAAAATCAGATTTTTAATATATATATATATATATATATATACATGTATATATACACTGTTATTAATATTATTTTACATGTAACTGGGAAATAAGATATACAGGCACTGGGGCTTAGAGATCCACCATGCCCTACTGGAAAGTCAGAGGGGGTATGGGAGAAGATATGGGAGAGAGCAGATCGGAGGAGGGAATATCCAGTGGGATCGCTATTTTGGGGTGTTGGTAGGGGAAAAACAGGGAGAGAATTTGTAACTACAAATCTTGCAGAAATGAATGATGTAAACTAGGAGTTAATAAAGCATTTGATAAAAAAAAAAATTAAAGGACCTGGGGAACATAGGATAAGGGGGACAAAAGCAATGCTTTTGGTACAGGTTCAAGATAAGGGGGGGCGAAAGGACTTTAGGGCACCTTCAAGTTATAGAATAAGCTACAGGACTTCGCAAAGCATTGGAAAAGCCACCCTTAATATTATTTTTAACCCTTAGGGCATTATTTTTATCCCCATCATTTCCCCACTCAACAGCTAGGCAGGAGAAATCCTTCAGAAAAGGGGCGAAAGTCATTGTCTCCTTTGATCATTTTTCTGGCTGGTCACATCCTGGTCTTATCTCCTACCTCCTTGCTCCATCAGCCTCAAGGACTCTTTTCTACCTCGTCATTAAGACCCTGACAAGCAGGTCAGTAAATACTGGAATGTTCAGCTTGCACAGCACACTCTTGTGGAAACCAGGCCTGGTTACAAATACAGCCTCGGACAACTGTTATATGACCCAGGGCTAGTCATTTAACCTCTTTCTACCTCAATTTCCTTATCTACAAATTGAAATCTCTGGTGTATGATTGCTTCCAGCTCAAATTTTGTGATCCTATTATCTGTAAAATAAAGGAACTGGGCTAGATGGTTCCTAAGGTAGCTTCTAAATGTTATTCAATGAGTCCATACACCTAGGTATTTCTGCAAAGTTATACATGTGGAACATTGTCTTAGAGCACATCATCAACTTTCCAAACCCCTCCACACCCCTCATACTGGTATGCTGGGCCCAAAGAATACAGCTACCATTCATCCCTTCACAATGTTGGGGTAGTCTTAGAGGGTTAGGAAGTGGTTTTCTAAAACTATAACTAATGAGCCTGCACTCCTATGCTTTCCTCCATGATTAACAGTGAAATCAATGCCAGCCAGACTTAACTAGCTTTTAAAAATCTGTATTGACTAAAATGATATAACTGGTATAAAACTTTCCCTCCTCCCCGTCTTCCAGAATAAAAATATGTGACACACTCTCTTATGGGTGCATACAGAATCTAGGGAAAGTGGGCTCAAGCTTAGAAAGTGCTCAGCAAGGGGGTAACTTAGATGCTGGATTCCCTTTTGCTGGGATCTTCAAAATGCTCCCTTAGGTGTCATGCAGTTTTTCTGCAGGACTCCTTGTAGAGGCTTGAATCTGCCTTTCTTAACTACATCCAGTCTGCAGACACTGCCACCATAGGCTGCTATCCTGGGAATGCCACTAAGAACACCAATGAAAGAAAACCTCTGAATAAGGATCCAGGGAATCAAGGAAAGAAGAGAAAACTTAAGTTTTCTTATCAAGTCATCCTCCTTCCACCAAGCAATTGTTTCTCAGGGGTCATTTTCTCCCTGCTTGCCACTCCAAATCTCTTGCATTCTGAACTGGTTCCTGGTCTTATACAAGCCCCTAGGATATGATCGAGTCTATCAACCAATCAGAATACTCTCCTCTTTAACATCCCTCCAGTTCATCCAATGGCTCTCAAGGTCTTTTAAATTTTAGTCTAAAGCCTTTGATAGCTTAATTGAGATGTGGCCCTCTCTGACTCACAATATCAGGATGGTAATTTAGCACAACTTTAAGTGCAGAGGGATAATTGACTAACAAAGACTACAAACAAATCAAATATTTTAAAAGAATTAAAGGTTATGTTAGATAAGTCAAAGAAACTGCATTTAAATGCTGACTAGCCTTATTGTTAAATAAAGAACCTTTTTGTTATGTGGATTATAAAATTCTTGATGTCAATATAGAAATGAGGAATTGAACTCCCAGAGAAGCAGATTAAAGGTAAGCAGATAATGGGGAAAAATAAACCTTTCTAACTCTTCCAGGATCCAAAAGTGGAATGGGTTCATTCCAGAGATTAAAGGCTTCCTTTCACTGGAAGTCATTAAGCAGAGGCTGGGTGATCACAGTGGGAAATGTAGTAGAAAGGAGTTTCAGTTTGATACAAATTGAGATAGATGGCCTCTGAGAAACTCAGAGGTTTTTGTGGAGGCAAAACCATATATGGTCTTGGGTTTCTAACCCAAAGAAGCATGTGAGCTTCTGCTAAGCCTAGTCTCCACATGTATGCCTTCTGCTATCGGGGTTCCCTAATGACATGGTTATACAGAAGCATACCTTCACCTGCACTAGCACCTATCCAGCCTTGTTCTTGCTTTCCTTGTTCTTACTTCTTCCCCTATTCCCATTCTATATCACTCACAAAAATGTTTGGTACTTCATCATAAGCAAACTCGGGCCCTCACACCCTGGATGACCAGTATCAAAGGAATGTATTCATGTTCTTTAAATAGCCTGGAAGAATAATTAAGAGTTGTGGATGTTTGCATTCATAATAATTTTAACCCAGATTTACATAGGTCTTTATAGCTTACATAGTCCTCATAATCCCTTGTAATGATAATGTAAATGGGAAGATCTTTCCCACCTATTAATAGGCTCATGTGACCTGCTTAAGTGACATGAAAGCCTAAGTCACATGAGTTTGAGTTACATGGGGCCTGCAGGGGGCAAAGCTTGCTAAATGGTTGGAACAGGAACAGGTAGAATAGGAAGGGGTAGAGCAGGAAGGGTGGAGCAGAGCCCAGAGAATGTTGGTCAGAAAGCAGTTAGAGCAGAGGGAAAGAGAGGAAGTGTGAGTGTTTGTTTGTGAGAAGATCCTAGCAGGGGGAAGGCCTGGGGATGGTGGTGCCCTCTGCATTGTTATTGTGTATAGATTTCTTTGTTGCTATGATGGATTAGGCTTTCTGGTGTTTGAATAATGTTTTGGTTATGTCTTCAACGTGGAGAGTCTACTATATTTTGTGTTTCAGCATCATACTGACATATTCATACCCACCCTAGACACTGAATATCGCATTGGCACTGCATCTCTTGCGGTGAGTAGTATTTTCCTTCTTTTCTGGATCTGTTTCCAAAGTTCTAATGCATTCCCACATAGGATTTAAGAAAACAATAAGGAGAAAGTCCTGGAAAATGTAGACAGAGCTGGAAGTAGGACAAAGCGACTGGGACTTTTCCCAGGGCACGCAGATGTAGAGGACTCTGCACTTCTGGGTCTCTGATAGCACAGAAACAACTGGACTTGGCACCAGAATGCTTCTTTCCTCCAGACAATCAAACCCGGGTGAACTCCTACCCACCTCAGTCCTACTCTGTTCTCTCTACAAGTTTATCTGAGGACATCCATGTTTTGTATTGCCTACCTTAAGTGCCAAAATTGCAGTCTTCTATATATAGATAACGAATTGGCATAGTTCTAAGTTTTCAATTTATCTTTGCATGGGAAACAGGAACACTTATAAAAACCTAATGAGTCCAGAATTGGAATGTGAGCAGAAATTGAAGGGATGGGAGAGGTGGGAATCCATGATTCTTCAGGACAAATTGTCACATATTAGATTTTTTGAAAACCTTAGATTTCTCAATAATGGAATCAGTCCACCTGTACCAACTAACCCAATAAAAGCAAAGCATTGCTAGGCTATGGTATGAATGAAATCATAGCTCCCTGCCAGTAGATAATACAGGAAAAGCCGCAAAGTAAACAAAGAAGACGAAATCATCCAAAGAATTCAAGGAATATGGCAGGCTTGTTCAGTTAGGGTTTCTAAGGCACAGACTTGGTGTGACAAGGAGGAAGAATCCACTTCTGGTGTATTTAGTAACTGTATCTGGAGTCCAGGCCTCCCTCAGACTGCTGTTAAGCATAATCATGACATTTTCACAGATTCTTTGAATTGTGAGGGACCCCAGAGGTCATTTCATCCAACCTGTAACTGAACAGAAGTCCCTTTAATATCACCTCTGACAAGTGGTCTTCTAGCCATTTAAAGATTTCCCAAGGAAACCCATTCCACTTTCAGACTGCTCTCACACTGTTAGGAAGTTTTTCCTTATTTTGAGCCAAAATTTGCCTCTCTGAAATTCCCTTCCATTACTTCTTATCCTTCCCTTTTAGGTCAGGAAGAACAAATCTAATCTCTCTCTTGCCCTTCCTACTTTAAAACAGGGCAGCTAGATGGTTCAATGGATAGAGTACTACTCAGCCTGACATCAAGAAGACCTGAGTTCAAATCCCACCTCAGATACTTAGTATCTGTGTGACCCTGGGCAAGTCACTTAACCTCTGCTGGAGAAGGAAATGGCAAACCACTTCAAAATCTTTGCCAAGAAAATCCCATGGACAGTATTGATGTGCTATGGTACAAAGAAGTTATGAAGAGTTGGACATGACTAAACAGCAGAAAATACTTTAAAATAATTATTACCTCTCACTTAAATCTTCTTTTCTGGAGATTAAACATTCCTAATTCCTTTAACTAGTTCTTACATGGCATAGTTACTAGTTCTCTCAGCATCCATCTCACTCTCCCCTGGACATGCTCCTGCTGGTCAATGTGTTGGTGTGGGGGCATTGGTCACACCCTAAATAGTGCTGTATCTCAGGATCTGCAATTGAGAATTCAGACCAAGCTGTAGTCTGTAGCTGCTTTGTCTATTGCCTCTACCTCATGACTTTCTTTTGAGAATTCAGACCAAGCTGTAGTCTGTAGCTGCTGTATCTGTTGCCTTTGCCTCATGACTTTCTTAGCACTCACTGTAACCTAATAAAGCAATTACTGTTCTCATCAGCACCTCCATCTCTCTCCAGCAGCTAACAGCAAAGCATTTGAGTGTCATAGCATTCCTTACTCTCTAATCTCTGCTTTTTGCATTGGCAAAAGCCTTCTTAATTTTCATATCTATTGATTTTATAATGTATCCAAGCATCAAGGCCAAGTCTTTTCCCATCACAATGGGGATGCTCTAAGAAAAGAAACTCCAAATTATCAGAAAGACTTTTTCCAAGAGCCTTTTGTTCAGTTTCTGTTGTTTGGATTCTGGGTGAGTTTTTTTTTTCCCTTTGAAAGCAAATAAACTTAATTTTATTTTATTTCTAGACAAATTGATGCTATAATCTAGAAGTTTTAATAATTAGATTAAATAGTCTGCCATGCCTGGCCTGTTATTGCTGCTATCTGAAATGACTGCTTATTCCAAGAGTCTTGAGTACTACTCATACACCCAGCCTAAGAAAATAATATAGGACTGGTTAGAGACATAGGTTGTGAGCATTTTAGAATGAACTATGGGATTGGAGTAATGTGTGGGCTCCCTCAGTAATACAGCTGAAGACCATTTCAAATGGCCGTCTTAACGGATACTAAGAAGCAACAGTTATATCACAGAGTTCAAGTGTAGAATCAGTATTAAGCATGAACTCCAACAGTTCCCAATTTTACCAAGAGACATTGATGGGGAGAGACTTCTGGATCACATAAAGATTAGACTTTTTTTTTCCATTTCCATGACCTCTCACACCTCCTCAGAACAGAAATTATGTGCCAAAGATAAAGCAACTTCAGCTGTTTCCATGATCTAGGACACCAAGAATCAAAAAAATATTTTTAAAATATAAGAAAAGAAAATTTCAAACCAGGGAACTGAAACTCACTTACCCTGAGCTCATTGAGCACCCATCTCCTATTTTCCATACTACTAACAGTGAGGTCACTCTAGCAGACCCAAGGATATGACAGTGGCTTACATCAAAACTCACCCTATCCTCTCTCTTTCTAGGGCCATAGAGAACCCAGAACCAGGCTGTGGAAGGTTTCTTTGGCCTAAACAGCCAGATTTGCTTATAGCTCTTCAGGAACAAAAGCCTGTAAGGGGCTGCTACCCTGAAGTACCAGTGCTGCAAAGCTCTGAAATGCCTATACCCTGCCCATGCCAGGCCAAATAACTAAGAAACAGAAGGAGTGGAACAGATCACCAGGATAAAACTCCATGTGTGTAGAGTGGTGTAACACTCCACTAAACCTGAGTGAAAAAGGATAGCATCCAGTTGGGCCCAGTTCTGACCACCCAAAAGTCACCTAAGGCAGAGACCTAAGTTGGTGAGCTATGAATTGCCAAATAGAGGAGAAGGCTAAGATGCTTTGAGATCCAGCACCTACAGAAACCACAATCAAATGAAAAGGAGTCAGAGATAAGTAATAGTGAAGATAATGGGGAGGGGAAAGTGAGAGGAAGACTGAAGGTACCAAAAATTCCAGAAAGAAGAAATCTCAAAGACCTCGAACATAAATAGATCAACAGTAACAACAAAAGTAAATATGGTCTCCAGATCTAGTACATGAGTTTAGCAATATGTAAATACTGAAATACAAAAGAAATGATCTAGCACTTGATGAGACAGAGGACCCTATGGAGGTGGAGAACATGAAACCATAATATACAGTTCTTAAATGGTTCAAAAGACAAATGAGAATTATGAAATCAGAATTTAAGTCCTACATAGCAGAATAGAAAAAAAAAAACTTGAATCTGCAATGCAACTGAATCTGCACCAAAGAAACAAAAGAGACCAATAGATTAGGAATACAAATAAACAGAAGTAAAAGACAAACCAGAAGAAGAAAAGCAAAAAACAAGAATATAAAAAGAAAATATGCTCCCTATGCAAGTAAAGCATATAAATCTCCAGGAAAGGATGCTTAGAAAAAACCTAAGAATCATAGGTCTCCCAGAAGAGCCATTACAAGACAAAAAAATGATACCAGAATGAAGGAAATAATACAAGAGAACGAACATCAGAAATAAAATTCCAATTGAGAGAATTCACAGATTGCCTCCAGAAAAAAAGCAAATCCAAGACTGCAAACTCCAAGATACATAGTGGTTAAATTTAATAATTCAATTCAGAAACAAGTTTTGCAAACCATCAGAAGAAAGGCCTTCAAATACAAAAGAAAGGGGATATGAATAATGCAAAACTGTTCTTCTCCCATTAGTAAAAGGAGGAGGGAATGGAATAATGTTTTACAAAAGATGGACATTAAGAATTTGAAACATTTTTAGAAAGAAAACCGGAACTGAAGAGATTATTTGTATCTCAGACACCTCAAACAACAGAAATTGTGGATGAGTGCAGACAGCAACAGGGACAACAGAAAGGACAGTAAGAGACTTCTTTCTGAATGTATATAAAGAGACAAGGATGAAGGCAGAAATCTGAGAGAAGCTTCAGTGAAGAGGTGGACAGGAAGCATTATTAACAGAACCTGGAGACGTATTACCTATAGGTGAATGCTGCTTTTGTGGGACCACATGATGATATGGGAGGGTACATGAAAGGGGCACAGGGGAGGAGGGGATTAGAGAGGAGTGAGTGATGCAGCAGGGACCAATCAAGAGCTAGCAATAATGGGAAGGTGACCTCTGTGGTCTCAGAAAGAAAAGAGCTGGTGACAAGATGGCATCAAGATGGCAGAGTAGAAACAGGACTTCCACGGGGTCCTGGCTTCTACCTCCTCCAATTCATATAAAAGGGGGCTCTGGACGAACTTTGGAGCTACAGAACCCACAAAATGACACAAAGAAGCTAACCTCCTGCTGAGGACAGCCTGGCAGGCCGGCAGGAATCAGGCATCTCAGCGCTCTGGGAGCTGAGCTCAGCCCCATGGGAGCCAGAGGTTTTAGCCCCAGGTTGGGCCTGACCAACCACCAGCTAGAGGAACTCCAGATCACCAGCAGCTTTGGCCGTTTCCAGATTTATCAACACGTAGATGTGAAGGACAAAGTGAGAGGTCAATGCAGTGTGGATTTTAGGACCAGTAGTTAGGAGTGTTGGCAAGCTTTTGCCCACAGGGCAAGAAGCTGCTGAGACACCTGGCACAGTCAGCGCCACGTGGCAGCTTCAGCTCCTGGCCTGCAGAGTGTAGGGGAACCAAACAACCAATCTGAGGGGTAATAGCTCTTGCTTTAACCTGCTTAGAACTGGATTGCAGTCTAGGGTGGAGGTCCTGGGGTGCATGACCAGCTTGCCAGAGCATGTGGAGGCCTCAGAGAGGCACCCAACTAATACCACTGGCAATTGAGAAAACCCCAGCATTTGGGACAAAAGCTCCCCTGTCTGATGGCAGAGTCCTACTGTGGCAAAAAACCCAGGGGTCAAGTGACTGAGGGACAACATGACCAGACAAAGGAAGCAAAACAAACAGAAGAGTCCAACATTAGACTCCTGTTTTGGGGACAAAAAGAAGCAAAGCATGAAACAGGAGGAAGACAGTGAAGTTAGAACTCCGGTACCAAAAGTTTCAAAGGAAAATACGAGCTGGTTACAGGCCACAGAGGACCTTAAGAAGCAAATAAGAGAAATGGAGAAAAAATTAGGAAGAGGAATGAGAACGATGAAAGAAAATTATGAAATGAGAGTCAACAACCTGACTGATGAAAATAACACCTTAAAAAATAGACTAACTCAAATGGCAAAAGAGGCTCAAAAAGGCAAAGAGGAGAAGAATGCCTTAAAAAGCCGAATTTGCCAGATGGAAAAAGAATCTCAAAAGCTCACTGAAGAGAATCATTGCTTCAGAATTAGATTGGAGCAAATGGAAGCTAATGACTTTATGAGAAATCAAGATGCTGTTAAACAGATCCAAACAAATGAAAGAAGAGAAGGCAATGTGAAATATCTCATGGGAAAAACCACTGACCTGGAAAATAGATCCAGGAGAGATAATTGAAAAATTATTGGACTACCTGAAAGCCATGATCAAAGAAAGAACCTAGAAATCATCCTCCAAGAAATTCTCAAGGAAAACTACCCTGATGTTTTAGAACCAGAGGGCAAAAGAGAGGTTGAAAGAATCCACTGATCACCTCCTGAAGAAGATCCCAAAGAGAAAATCCTAGGAATATTATAGCCAGGTTCCAAAATTCCCACATCAAGGAGAGAATATTATAAGCAGCCAGGCAGAAACAATTTGAATATTGTGGGAACACAATCAGGATAACCCAGGATCTGGCAGCTTCTACACTGAGGTATCGAAGGGCTTAGAATATGATATTCTGGAGTTCAAAGGAGCTGGGATTAAAACCAAGAATCACCTACCGAGCAAAACTGAGTATCATATCTCAGGGGAAAATATGGTCATTCCATAGAATAGAGGACTTTCAAGTGTTCTTGCTGAAAAAACCAGAGTTGAATAGAAAATTTGACATTCAGATACAAGAAGCAAGAGAAGCTTGAGAAGGTAAACAGGGAAAAGAAATCATAAAGAACTTATCAAAGTTGAACTATTTATATTCCTACATGGAAAAATGATCATTGTAACTGATGAAACTTTTCTCAGTATGAAAATAGTTAAAAGGAATAGAAATATATATATACATATACATATATATATACACATATGTCTATATAGGAGAGCATATGAGCATATGAATACATATGTGAATGTGTGTATATATGTTTACAGGTATATATAGATAGAGGGCACAGGACCAATTGAATAGGAAGGGATGATACTTAAAAGGTGAAATTAAGAGGTGAGAGGAATATAATGAGAGGAGATGGGGAGAGACAGAATGGGGTAAACTATCTCATATAGAAGAGGCAAGGGAAAATAGTTACAATGGAGGGGAAGAACAAGAAAGCAAAAAGGCAAAACCTTATTCTCATTGAATTTGGCTCAGGGAGGGAATGACATACACACTAAATAGGATATCTCACCCTACAAGAGAGTAGGGGCTAAGAGGATGAGAGGGGGGGTGATGGAAGGGAGGGAAGACTAGGGGGAAGGAAATTGGAGGCGCCCAGTTTTGAAAAGGGACAGGATCAAGGTAGAGAATAGAACAAGTGGGAGGTGGGATAGCAGGGAGGGAAATATAGTCAGTCTTTTACAATATATCTACTATGGTAATGTTTTGCATTAGCCGCACATGTACAACCTATACTGAACTGCTTATCTTCCTAGTAAGGGTGGGTGACAAGGGCGGAAGGGAATGAATCCCTACTGGAAAAGTAGAAGGGGGTATGGGAGAAGATATGGGAGAGCAGATTGGAGGAGGAGATAGCCTGTGGGACTGCTATCGTGGGGTAGTGGGTAGGGGAAAAATGGAGAAAAAATTTGTAACTCAAAATCTGGCGGAAATGAATGATGTAAACCAGAAGTTAATAAAGCATTAAAAAATATATAGAGCAAAGAGCCTACAGGGGTGTGGCTGAGGAGGACCAGGAGGAAAATTGAAAAAGGAAGCAAGGCTTATCTTGGAGGTGGGAGGGGGTTCCACTGATGATGTTCCTATGGGTGAAGGGAGATGAAGACTTTATATTAGATGAGGCCTAGGGATTTGGGTGCCTGAAACGTCTACTTGTACAGGGAGGGTGGAGAGCGGAGTTGGAACCACTGAGGGCAACTGGAACCTAAAAAAGGAGAGTATAACCAGATAAAAGCAAGGGAGAGGAACTAATAAATAAAACCCTAAAGGGAAAGAAGTAACAACTACAGGGGATCTGGGTGATAGGAAGAGATCCAGTGGGAACCAGATCACATTAAAAAAAAAGATTAAAGTGAAGCAAGTGAAGATTGTTTATACTAGAAGAAGAGAAAAATATATAACAGCAACAAAAACAATTTTAGAAATAGCTATAAAGGAACTACCAAAGGGGAAAGAAAAATTTCTAGAGAATTCTAACAAATCTTTAAATAACGATTATTACCCATACATCACAAGTTATTCTCAAAAACTGAAAAAGAAAGAGTACTACCAGAATCCTTTTATGAGACAAATAGAGTCCTAGTATCTAAACCATGGAAAGATAAAGTACAGAAAGGAAATTATAAGCCAATATCAGTTATGGGTACTGGTGATAATATCATTGGAAAAAACGACAACGTACCAAAAAATCAAAAGTAAAATGTAACAAAATTATAAAGGTCAAGTGGGACTTGAATAAGAGATGTGAAGATGGGAGATACATAAGTGATACACATTACACGTTTTCAGACTTTCTCAATGTATCAATCAGTTATGCTGATATTTTTTTCCTCTCTAAAGAGAAAAACAACATTATTTGTCATGTGGGATAGCTTTCAGACAAGGAAGAGAGAGCTATATGGGATACTATCATGATAGAAGAAACAGAAAACATCAATCATATATTTTAAAGAGAGAGACTGATGAGAGTTCTACTCCACACTCTTTGGTTAAAACTTTTTGTTCTCTCTCCTCAATCATCTTGGTAAATGTCCTTCCGGTTCATGTATTTTCTCTAGCAACGAAGAGTCCTCCTGTAATCTCACCTCTGGAGCAAAGCTTTCCCTGGAGGAAAGAAAAAGTTATCTGATGGTCCATCAATAAGCATCTATTCAGTGCCAGACCCTGGGCTAGACACTGAGTGTGCAAATACAAAAATGAATCCCTGCCTTCAAGAAATTCAGATTTTCCTAGCAGGATGTAATATAGTCATAAATAAACAAAAGCTGTATACATGTAAAAAAAAAAGATATGCAGAGGATGAAGGATTGGGGAGACAGGACTTATAACTGGAAGGATTTGGAAGTTTCTTGAAGGAAGTAGCACTTGGCTACTTAGAGAGTCAGGGGTTCCCAAAGACAGTGGGAAGGGAGGATGGCCCTCCAAATAATGGGCACAGCCTGTGCAAAGGTATGGACAGAAATGGAAGATACAATATAGAATGGGAATAGCATCCAGATTTAGTCAACACTCCTCAGGTGCCTCCTGACTCTACTGCTGAGGGTCTCTTCTCCCATGAGTAAGTTCTTCCCAGATCCTCTCTTTCAGGAAGGGCCCCAAAGCAGCCTTGTCTGATTCTGTAGACTTAGTCACAACTCTCCCCACCAGGTGTTTCCCTGCTTCTCCAGCTTTTCTTTTTATGTATTGCCTTTTCCTTTAGAATGTAAACTCCTCGACATCAAGGACTGTTTCTTTTCTTTTTGCTTTTATTTGTAGGCCCAGAGCTTGGTACATAGTAAAGCACTTGATAAATATTTGTTGAATGAATGTGAAAAAGTAAGCCAGTTTGAGTGGGGCATCTTTATAGCTTCTACTATGTGTCAGGTACTGTGCTAAGCAAATATTATCTCATTTTGTCCTTATAGCAATTCTGCAAGGCAGGTGCTATTATTATCGCCAAAGCTCAGGCAAACAGAAGTTAAATGACTTGGGTAGAGAAATAAGAGGAAGAGAACCCTGCTTTTTGTTAGCTGAAAAGTAATGAGTTTGACTTTAATAATGACAATTTCCTGGATTGTCTTAGAAAAAGAGGAACTGAACCTTAAAGAATAGGGGAGAGCTTAGCAGGCAGAAGTCAACAGTGGGAGGTGACGTTCCAAGTGTGGGAAACAATGTGAGCCAAAACAAAAAACAAGAAAACGTAAGATGTATGTGGAGGACAATAACACAGGACAAGGCTGGAAAGTTAGAGTGGCGCCAGATGGCACCTTGAACACCACTAAAATTTTGCTCAGAAGGTAACATAGAGGTATTGAAGGGCTTTAAGCGAAGGAATGGCATGACTAGATCCATGCATCATGATATAAACAAATACCACCACACTCAATCTAACAAAGGAAGTGCTGAGCGAAAGGGAATTATCTAGCACAAGCCAGGGAGTGCTCTGGGAATTTGCTTTTTTTTTTTTTTTGAAGAGGGGAAGGTAGGGCAATTGGGGTTAAGTGACTTGCCAAAGGTAGTTTTGTGTTAAGTGTCTGAGGCCATATTTGAAATCAGGTCTTCCTGACTCCAGGGCCAGTGTTCTGTTCTCTGCATCACCTAGCTGCCACCTACTCTGGGAATTTTCAATGGGTTCCATTTATGGAACTAATGGTAGTCTGCTAGAAAAAACTGAGGAGTCATTTATAAATTTTTTTTATATTTAAAAATTTATAAATTATTTATTTATAAATTTCTGACTTGGAAGGAATCCTGAGGAAGCAAGAAAAGACCTTGGGTAATTTCCAATGGGAAGTATAGCTGGAATTGCCTAGGGATTCCAACTATACACCTGGGGAAAACAAAAGGGAACTGAGCTGAGGAAGGAGAAGCAGTCATTTCCATTCAATTCCTTTGACCAGTTCACTCTTCTAGTCAAAGTGAGCTTCATTTCAAACTGGGGTGATAGAGCAGAAATACCCAGGAGTTGCTTCATTTGGGGAAGCATTTTGTTACCTTCCTGAAATAGGAAGTGTAACAGGAAATAAGAGAAGAGTGACAGACTATGGCCAGGTGCAAGCATTTGGCTTCTCTTCTTTACTCAGCTAATGTTATCAAGAGCAAATATTGGGACAATGGGTTTTCTTTAACTGGAGTATGCCCAAATTAAACCCCAACCCCACTTTTTCTTCATACACACAGAGCCCAGGAGATGTGGTGGCCAACAAGGCTATGGTTTCCCATGAAAAGCAGGGATCTGAGTTTACAACGGACACCTTTTGGCCTTGAGCACAATCCATTCTAGTCAGCAGGGATTCAGGAGCTATAGTGTCTGTTCAGTCATTCAGCTGCATCTGACTCTTCCAGGATTCAGGAGACCCATGTTCTAATCCTATCTTTGATAAGTCATTTGGGTAGCCTTGGCAATGGATTTTCCATCTCTGAACCTCAGTTTCTTCTGCTGAGAAACAGAAGGGCATGCTAACATAATGCTGATTAAGCTCTGAATTGACCCACCATTCTGGAAAAATAATTTGAAATGATCTGAGGAAAGTTACTACACTGTTTATACCCTTTGATTTAGCAATTCCTCTTCTAGCCACATATACTAAGGAAGTCAAAGACCAAAACAAAGGTCCAAAATATTTACAGTGGCTTTTTTTTTTTTGTGGTAACAAAGAGAATATGGAATTGGGTTCAGATCTCAACTTTGCGATTACAACTTGTATGACTTTAAACATAGTCTCTTTTGTTGTTGTTTTTACTGTCGTTAAGTCATTTTTCAACTGTATCTGACTCTTCATGACACCATTTAGGGTTTTCCTGGCAGAGAGACTGTAGTGGTCGGCCATTTCTTTCTCCAGCTCATATTTATAGATGAGAAAACTGAGGCAAATAGGGTTAAGTGACTTGCCCAGGGTCACACAGCTAGTAAGTGTCTAAAGCAGGATTTGAACACAGGAAGATGAGTCTTCCTGACTCCAGGCCCAGCACTCTGTGCACTCTGGTGCCACCTAGCTGCCCATGGTCTCTTGAGCAAGTTTACTTCAACTTGATGGGCCTCAGCTTCATCCTCACTTATAAAATGAAGGGATTGAATTCAATGAGCTCTAAGATCCATTCCAGAGTCAATGATCCCATGATCCCCTGAAAAGTAGCTCAAAATGGACACTCATCAACTGGAGAATGTTTGAACAAAATGGTATATGAATGTAATGGAAATGCATAAGAAACCCCACTTGAGAGGCATTCTGAAAAACACACAAAGACTTATATGAACTGATGCAAATGCAGCAAAACCAAGAGACAAAACACATGATAACTACAATACCCAAATCCTCACTGATTGAGAAGTTCCCTGATGACATAGTTTGTGCCCAATCCATGCCTTCTCATCCATGCAACTTTTGTCTGTCTCTTCCCATAAATTTGTCATAAGGAGCCTACCTAATGTGCTTGAAGCCTTCCTCACTTTCTCCCAACATCAAGAGGATATTGAGGGAGCATTCTGGCTGTCCACCTGTCATCCTTCCACACAAGAGAAAAAGACTGCAGTATGGTAAATTAAAACAACACAAAAAGGCAGTTGCAGGCGTGGTTAGGTGGCACAGTGAATAGAGCATTTGCCCTGGAGTCAGGAGGACCTGAATTCAAATATGGCCTCAGACACTTAATACACTTATTAGCCATGTGACCTTGGGCAAGTCCCTTAACCCAAATTGCCCTGCTGTCCCCCCTCCAAAAAAAAAGGCAACTGCACTAAAAAAAATAGCATTGTCAACTTCTGACTCAGAGGCTATATGGGTATGGATGCTCAAAGGGACTATTTGAGGTAGTTGCTGTGTTGGTCAGCTTTATTTGTTTATTTGCTTGCTTCATTATCACAAGAGAAGGGTCAAGGAAGGAAGGGAAAGGTGTATAAGAAATAAGTTGTGATGTAAAAATATATGAGCATTCATATGTTAACAAATATCTTCCAGCTCTTTAAAGGAAAAAACAATTTTTTTCTTATTAAAGACCATATCCAGAACAGAACTAATGGTAACTGGTCCTAACAGCACGAGGATAAACAGAGACAAGAATGATTCAATAAGAGTGGTCAGTCTAGAGGGTGAAATCAAGATTCGGGGTCATGAGCAATATAAGATAAAGAGATGTTCTAAACCACAGAAAGTGTCTTCCTCAGAACCATATTCCCCTAAAAAACTCTGAATCGAACCAAACCAAATCGAGCCTCTCATGCCCTGCCAGATACATGCTTGAGACAAGAAGAATAGTATAAAAATCAAAGAGGAAAATTCTAGAACCTACAGAGGCAAAAACAAACCTCCAGAACGGCAACTGAATGAGTTCCCTGAGTGCAGGGTTTGCTTCATTTTTGTCCTTGTAATCTCATGGCCTTGCACAGGTGCCTGGCACCCAGAAGACACACAATGAATGCTTGTCAAAGTGTGCCATGTATTATTGAAAGGGAAAGATGGAGAGGAAGAAAACGTTTCCAAAAAAGACAAAGATAAGAAAGAGAAAAGAGAGGAAAAGAACAGAGGGTGAGTTGTGGGGTGCAGGGGAAGAGGGCTAAGGGGAATGGGGAACACATAAGAGAGAAAAATGACAAAGGATGCTGGGAGAAAAGGAAAGAGCAAAAGTGACTCATAGCAGAAAATGAAGATCTCCCCTTGATACAACGGGTACCTTGGGAGCAAGAGAAAGGGTGCAGTAATATCCCAGAGGTTTGAGTAATCCCTTATTATATCTTATGTGATTGAACTTAAGGGAAATGGTGCCTCCCTTCAGTACAACTACATAGGTCTTTCCAAGGCTTCCAGTGTTTCTTCCAGTTTCATCATCTCCATGTGTCTGGTATAGTGGTGCATCCAGGGACATCTTGAGAAAGTCCACCTAAGTCCCTGAGCTTCTGAGATCATTGCAGAGGCTGCCCCCAATCCATGTGTTTTTGGGAAGCAGGATTTCAAGCTGTCTGGGAACCTTCTGAATCCTAAAGTGAGCTAATCTACCCCTCTCTGAACAGGTCAATTCAATAAATGCTAAGCAACCACAATGAGAAAGACCTTGTGCTGCGTTCTGGAAATATAGGAATGAAAAAAGACATGGCCGCTGCTCTCCGGAGTTTACAATATTTCTGGTAATATTTCTGACATGAAGAAATAAGCCACAGTTCTAGACTTCAGATTCCAGTGCTTCAGGCACAGGCCTGGAATGACAAGAGGCACTCCTAGATATTTGAACAGTTAATAAATAAAACGTGGTTTACTCAGATACAGCTAGACAAGATGTGCTGCAAAGACGAGGCATTGATTCTGTTGGGGGTAGCTTCCCTGTCTTTGTGCTGGCCAAGATAGCACCTATCTGAAGATTGGGACAACCCTAAGGAAGGAGCCGCAGAGTCCTCCTTAGGCATCTTTTGCAAGCAGGTAACCAGCCAGTGAATTGCTCAAACCCGAGTGCCTGGATCAATTAAGTCTTCGGGACAGTTACATGAAAAACTAGCCTAGCCTAGCCTAGCAGCAGGGACCTTCGTTGACATTAATTCTCCAATAGGTAAGATACAGAGTAGAACAAGAAAAGAACAAAGGAGAGTCAGACAAAGCGCTCTTGAAAGATCTGCAGAGGGAGAGAGGAGTGCAATCACATGCTTTGTGTTGCCAGGCACTTTGACTATCGAATGGTCCTTTCTCTAGATTGCCTGTGGCCCCTGTGGTTCTGTGGTCCTCATTTCCACGTTATCATTGTACCTGATTGAAAAAGCCCCTTGCAAACTCAGAAGATTTGGGTTTAAGTCTCAGTTCTGCACTTACATCTTTGTTCACTTGGGGCAAGCCTTCTCAGGGCCTCTGTTTCCTCATCCATAAAAAGAGGAGATTGTATTAGCTGATCTCCAAGGTTCCTTCTAGCACTGAATCCTAACTAACAAGTCTGCTGAAACCCTGTTGGTGAAGTGGGAAATCGATTCAACCATTCTAGATTTCCTTTTAGAATTATGTGTAACCTGAGCTCCATGGTCCATCGGTACAAGTCTCTCCTGCTTCGTGGTGATCAATGCCCTGTGCCTGCATGAGGGGCAGGGCAGAATTGGTAAGAGCAAGAGATAAGACAGATCGAGTCTCTTCGGTCTCTCTGGGTTCTTCTGACTTATAGATTCAAGAGAGAGAGAAGATGGACCATCCCATCCTGCCTTCACACACCCAGGAGAAGCAGAGAGCTGACCAACAAATGTACAATAATGCAGGCAAAAAAAAAAAATAGTGTCTAAGTGGGAGGAGTGAATGCAGGTGAATACCCAGGAGTCATTGTCCTGACAATCTGCTTGGATTAATTGCAATTGTGTCTGGACTGTAGGTTATAGGGATGGTGCCAAACCTCAAGATGCAGGGAAGTTAGAGAGAAAGGGAGCTATTCTATTGACTTCTGTTCCTCTTAATTTTCTTGGCTAATGTTTCATTGCTCATTGCTTACAGAGGATCAGGGAGGAAGGAGCAGAGGAAGAGGACCCTTAGAGAGTCACATGTTACATTTACATGTTTGCGGGAGGGACAAAATAGTGTGCTAGAACTGGCTGAGAGTCAGTTGTTAAACTTTCTACCTGAACATTTACACCTCAGAAATCAGCAAACACCACAAGTCAGAGCTCGGTTTGTTGTTTTACGGATTCTCTGAACATAATAAAGTAATGGAGAAAAATGTTAAAAATGCAGATTAAACTTTAAAATATGTCTTGGGTACATTTTTCCCCAGAGAGCCACTTGTTAAACATTTACTGTGCACTCCAGGGTATAAACCACATAAATTGTTTTTACAGAGAAGGAGTCTACAGTTGAAGTTGTTCCATGTGTGCTCAGAGCCAAAATTCCTGAGGCAATAAGTTACTCAAAGCTCAGATAAACACCCTGGAGAGAGACAGCTTTATAAATGTGAAGCATTATCACCAGGAGAAGGAAATGTCAGGGCAAAAGGAGCCCAGAGGAGCAAACATAAACATCGTTCAGGGGCTAAAAGTTGTCTGCAAAGTTTTAGAACAGGATCGTCTTCATTCTTCTGTTACTCTTCATGATGCAGGACAGGGACAGATGCAGGCCTTTGCCCCCTTAGCCCTCTCTGGGCATCTCTTAACAAATGCCACTGTGTGGAGGTATTTTAATGCTTTAGTAGCATTCAACTTAACCCAGTTATTCTCCTGCTAAAAATAAGGTTTATAAATTGAGGCTGTGCCTGAGGAGAAAGCAATGTTATAAGTTCAACACCTGGTGATGTTCAAACCTAGTTTTAAAAATATAATGCACCTCCCTGGAGGAAGTGGATGACCCAGTTCCAACTTCACAGAATCTGTTTAAGTCAGAGGGTTGAAAGTCAGGGCCACGTGGGGGCTCCTTGATGGTTCATAATCACCTGTTGCTCATGGGCTGCTTTATGGCCCACAGCCCACCACTGTGGACCTCACTAATGCATTCTTTGTAAACCTGACTCTGCACCAGCTCTCAAACTCTGGGGAACACTCTGGCTTCGTTGGCAGTTCATTCATTGCTGAAGACTCTTCTGCTATCTTTGTTTCTGCTGTCTTTCTGTGGATCTAGACTCCTCTCCTGTCACACTGTAAACTCTTTGAGTCTTGGAAATGAATCTTTTTTTTTCCTTGTATGCCCCATGTGCCCATCTCAGAGGCCCTTGCACATACTATTACATGAATCCTTGTCTCAATCTCTGCTCCTTGGGGTGTCAAGTCTTGAATGGATTCAAATCCGATATTCCCAGATACGGACTCCAATCCCAGAATCTCAGACTCCTAGATACATGAAGGCTCCCTCTCCTGATGTTTTAAAACTTACAGGGTCAGAACATCCCTATTACTCTCTCTCACTTAAAACGAAAGAACAAATGCCAAGGCAGGCAAAGATTGAAGGCCTATGCTCAGGGAGTCAAATTGGCCTCAGAGAGAGATCTAAGGCCCCTCTCTTTACAGGATTATCTCTCACAAGACTCCATCATCAAATGAACCACACCAAAAGAGAAATCCTTCAAGAGAATAAGGGGACTGAATCCAGCTGAGGTCTTTGCAAAAAGGCACTCCCAGTTTGGGCTCCACAATTGAAGCTAGTGGAATTCACCAAGTGGTTAGTAGACCAAACTCAGTTACAGAAGGTCTCTATATGCTCCGAAGTTTCTCCAAGGCACTTCTATTACTTACATCACATCTCTCCTGAAAGTCTCCTCCCCATGGGGAGCAGCACCAGACACACTCCTAATATATACCAGTCCCCAAACATCATTACACTAACTACATATTACACTAACATCTTCCAAGTACAAAACACTTGGTTCTCTACATTTCCAAGGGCTCCAGGAAAGATTACAAGGTCCTTGTCTTTGAGGGGTTCATAGAGACAAAGCCATTCCCATACATTCCCGAAAAGATCATCTCAAGTGAACTGAAGGCCATAGAAATGGATCAGCAAGGAGATGAATTGAGAACTCAGTGCCATAGAACCCAAGAAGATGAAGTGATGTTGGTAACCCTAGGTTCCCAATCCTTGCTGAGATTTCATTTGGGACAAGAACTTTGTGACTAGTTGGGGGTGGAGGCAAGATGGTGGAGTAGAAGCAGGACACCCCCGAGACTCTGGCTTCCACCTTCCCCAATCCATGTAAAAAGGGGACTCTAAACAAACTTTGGAGCTGCAGAACCCACAAAATGACACAGAGAAGCTAACCTCCTGCTGAGGAGAGCTCGGCAAGCTGGCAGGAATCAGCCAGTGCAGCGCTCTGGGAGGTGAGCCCAGCCCCATGCCAAGGCTTTAGCCCCATGGCGGGCCTGACCAGCTGAGCCAGAGGGACTCCAGATCAGCAGCAGCTGTGGCCCTTTCCAGATTTATCAACACACAGATGCTAAGGACAAAATGAGAGGTCAGTTCAGTCTGGACTTTGGAACCCAGTAAGTGGGAGTGCACAGCTTTTGCCCCTGGGGTGAGAAGCCGCTGAGACACCTGCACAGCCAGCCAGCCCCACATGGCAGCTTCAGCTCCAGCCTGGCCTGCAGAGTGTAGGAGGACCAAGCACCAGTCAGAGGGGTAATCGTTCTTGCTTTAACCTGCTTGGATCTGGATTGCAGTCTAGGGTGGAGGTCCTGGGGTGTATGTCCAGCTTGCCAGAGTGTGTGGAGACCTCAGAGATGGCCCCCATCTAATACCTCTGGCAGCTGAGAAAACACCAGTGTTTGGGACAAAAGCACCCCTGTCTGGTGGCAGAGTCCTACTCTGGCAAAAAGCCCAGGGGTCAAGTGACTGAGCAGAAACATGACCAGGCAAAGGAAACAAAGCAGACAGAAGATTCCAACATTAGACTCCTATTTTGGGGACTAAAAGGAGCAAAGCATGGAACAGGAGGAAGACAGTGAAGTCAGAACTCTTGCACCAAAAGCTTCAAAGGAAAATACGAGCTGGTTTCAGGCCATAGAGGACCTTAAGAAGCAGATAAGAGAAGTGGAAGGAAAATTGGGAAGAGAAATGAGAACAATGCAAGAAAATTATGAAATGAGAGTCAGCAGCCTGACTGAGGAAAATAATACCTTAAAAAACAGACTGACTCAAATGGCAAAAGAGGCTCAAAAAGGCAATGAGGAGAAGAATTCCTTAAAAAGTTGAATTTGCCAGATGGAAAAAGAATCTCAAAAGTTCAATGAGGAGAATCATTGCTTCAGAATTAGATTGGAGCAAATGGAAGCTAATGACTTTATGAGAAATCAAGATGCTGTTAAACAGATCCAAACAAATGAAAGAATAGAAGGCAATGTGAAATATCTCATGGGAAAAACCACTGACCTGGAAAATAGATCCAGGAGAGATAATTTAAAAATTATTGGACTACCTGAAAGCCACGACCAAAGTAAGAACCTAGAAATCATCCTCCAAGAAATTCTCAAGGAAAACTGCCCTGATGTCTTAGTACCAGAGGGCAAAATAGAGGTTGAAAGAATCCACCGATCACCTCCTGAAAAAGATCCCAAAAAGAAAATTCCTAGGAATATTATAGCCAGGTTCTGGAATTCCCAGATTAAGGAGAGAATATTACAAGCAGCCAGAAAGAAACAATGTGAATATTGTGGAAACACAACCAGGATAACCCAGGATCTGGAAGCTTGTACACTGAGGGATCGAAGGGCTTGGAATATGATATTCCGGAGGTCCAAGGAGCTGGGATTAAAACCAAGAGTCACCTACCCAGCAAA
>NW_027185809.1:5251740-5299452 GCF_028583685.1 Petaurus breviceps papuanus
GGAGAGAAATAGGGGTGGGGATTGGAGGACTACACTGCGGCAAGAAGGAAGAGAGAAGGATTTTCCTGATGATCACAAAGCTATATCCAAGCAGAATGTCCGAAGGACTTGCTGTGTGCCCAGCTTTGCTCAGCTTAGCTGTGGGAGAGACATGAAGGGGAAATCTAAGCTCTGCCCTCAAAAAACCATCATTCTAGGAGAGAATAAAGCTTTTTCCTTAAGGCCTGCCAGACTAAGGAAGATAAAGGACAAGCAGATCCAGGCCTGATCTTTAGAGAGTTCCCAGCTGGGCCAGATAGTGAAAGAAAGTCCTACCCTAAGGAGGTTCAGAGTCTAAGGGGGACATGACTAACACAAAACAAAAAGCAAAAAAAAAAAAAAAATTAAGTATAGTGGGGTATGTGTGTGTGTGTGTGTTGTGTAACCTTTGTGTTAG
Organism: Petaurus breviceps papuanus; assembly: GCF_028583685.1. NCBI lineage: Eukaryota > Metazoa > Chordata > Mammalia > Diprotodontia > Petauridae > Petaurus > Petaurus breviceps. The sequence goes on from NW_027185809.1 coordinate 5,252,177, forward strand.
AAGCAGGAGTTTTTACTCTGGATTCCACATACCCCCAAATGGTTCATGAAGTTGGATGGTAAAAAAAAAAAAATTAAATCATTTTCAAGATAATTGGCTTTAGTTTACAATCCTGTGATTTTATTTTATGCATTTTAACATGCTATTCTTTGTAAAAAGGGGCCCTGAGATCAAAAAGTTTGAGAACAACTACTCTAATATTTTAAGGTAGAGATTAATTTTAGACTTTTACTCCACCAGATAGAAATGTTTGCTATTCTGCATACTTTATAGCCAGTATTATCTTCGCCACTCATGTGTCATTTATATGCTTTGCTTTGCATTATGGGTATAGAGCTTGTATCTCTAGAGCAGAATGTATTGATACAGGCTTAGTAAGGTTTAGAATATCAAAGTCCAGTGGTAAGAAACACAGAGCACACAAAAAGACAACTCCATAAGTCAGCTTTATTGAGGAGACATACAAAAAAGAACAGTCAGGAACAGTGAAAATATATCAAGTCCACTGAGCCCTGGGTGGAATTGGGTACCCACTAAGCCAATAAATTCTGCATGGTTTCTAGAGGGTTCTTATCAGAGTTGAGAAGGACTGTGAATTGGGTGAGGGTGGGGGGAAAGGGACCTGAACCTAGGGACTGGTGCTGATGCTAATTCATTCCACTGGGGGAAGGGAACCAAAGACTCCAGGGGAATTGGCAATTCATTGATATTCAAACTCTTGAATGGGGAAGGAGCTTTTGTCTTATTTTGACAGTTTCCTTTGGAGGTTCCTCCTTTAGTGGGGTAAGGAGTTAAGGAATTCCTTACACAAGTGCTGTGTCTCATTTGTATGCCCAAGGCATCTAATGTAGTGTCATATACACAGTGGTACAAATTAAATATTTTCTGAATAACAAAAGGAAAGTAGGAAGGAAGAAAAGAATTCCACTTAGAATAGTACAATTGTACTATTGTACAAATCCAAATTTATAGATGTCGCTCAGTTACCAGATGTGAATTGTAGAAGCAGGATGATGGTGTAGAGGGAGAAATGCACCTAGACTGAAGCACCAAATCTGCCACTAACTAGGCCTGTGGCCTCAAGGAAACACCTCTGAGCATCAATTTCATATGAAACATGAGGATGATAGTATTTCTGCTGCCTACCTTTCAAAGTGCTAAGTAACACAGGAGATTATCTATATAGACAATTTATATAAACAAAGTATTGCATAAATGTGAAAAAAAAAACATTCTTGAGATGGGTGGAATGAATTTATCAGACTGCCAAAGGGTTCAGAATCCTTGGATTATAGGTTTCCTCCTGATACAAAGTCCCTAAATGTGCTTTTTTTTTTCAGTCATTTTTCAATCATGTTTGACTTTTTATGAAGTATTTGGAATTTTCTTGGGAAAGATATTGAAGGAGCTTGCCATTTTCTTCTCCAGTTCATTTTACAGATGAGGAAATGGAGGCAAAAAGGGTTAAGTGACTTGTTTAGGGTCATACACACACAGTAAATACAATGTAATTTCTGGGGGTCCTACTAGGAAGGGAGTACGGGAGAAACTTCACATAGGAGATAGCATTTTTTTTAAAAAGCAATCAGGGTTAAGTAACTTGCTAAAGGTTACACGGTCAGTTATTTCTGGGTTGGGTGTTAAGTATCTGAGCCCAGATTCAATCCCAGGTCTCCTGACTCTGGGGCCAGCACTCTTACTCACTGAGCCACCTGGCCACTTCTAAGCAGTCGGGGTTAAGTAACTTGCTCAAGGTTACATGGCCAGGTGTTTCTGGGTGGGTGCTAAGTATCTGAGCCTGGATTCGATCCCAGGTCTCTTGACTCTGGGGCTGGCGCTCTTACTCACTGCGCCACCTAGCCGCCCCAGAGATATCAATTTAAATAATTCTAAAACACAGAGGCAAGAAAGGAGTGCATTCAAAGCATAGGGCCAGTCTATACAAAGGCAATACAGAGGTAGGAAATGAAGTGTTCCATGTGAGAAACAAATAGACCCATTTGTTAGACTTTAGAGCTTGTGAACAGCAGGTGAAAATTAGAGCAGAGCCAGACTTTGAAAGGCTTTAATTGTCAGAGATTGTATTTAATCTTAGAAGTAACAGGAAACCTTTGGAGCTTCTTGAACTGGAAGGTGACATCATCTTACTAATGTAGTCAGGGAAGACTTTCTGGAGAAGATGGGACTAGATCACCTGGAGTTACATCATTAATTAGCTCATTTACCATTTGCTTTGAAAGGATTCATTCAACTGGCAATTGGCAAGGAGAGAAAAGGAAAACAGCAAATGATGGAGGGGAATGTGAAAAAATAAGTACGCTAATAAAAATTTTAAAATAAATATGCTAACAAAATTTAAAAAATAAGTACACTGTTGGTAGAGCTGAGAAATGGTGCAACCATTCTGGAGAACAATTTGAAACTGTTTCCAAAGGGCTATAAGACCATGCATGCCCTTTGATTCAGCAATACTGCTTTTAGATCTGTATCCCCAAAGAAATAAGGAAAAGAATCTATACGTACAAAAATACTTATAGCAGCTCTTTTTTGTGGTGGTGAAGGATTGCAAATTGAAGGGGTGCCCATCAATTGGGAAATGACTGAACAAGTTATAGGATATTAAATTACTGGAATACTATTGTGCTGTAAGAAATGAAAAGCAGGATGGGTTTGAAAAAAATCTAGAAAGAGTTATATGAACTGATGCAAAATGCAGTGAGCAGAACTAGAACACTGTACCCAGTAACAACAATATGTTAATGATAATCAACTGTAAAAGACTTAGCTATTCTGATGAATACGATGATTTATAATAATTGCAAAGAACTCATGAAAAAAGCCATCTACCTTCAGAGAGAGAACAAATAGACTGAGCACAGATGAAAGCATTTTTTTCTTTAGTTTTCTTGCTTATTTTTTCAAAGTGGTTAATATGGAAATGTTTTGCATGCACGTTTCATTTATATGATGGGTATTGTATTTCTTCTGTCTCAATGAGTGAGGAAAAGTGTAGAGAGAGGAAGACAATTTGGAACTGAAAATAAAATTTTTTTAAAAAGAAATGATTTGGGGAGGCTAGGTAGCACAGCGAGTAGCACCGGCTCCAGTGTCAGGATGACCCAGAAATAACTGCCTGTGTAACCTTGAGCAAGTTACTTAACCCCGATTGCTTAAAAAAAAAAAAAAAAGAAAAGAAAAGAAATGACTCATTTAGGTTACATACAGTAAGTACTTAAAAATTGTTTTATGAATGAATGAATGACCTATATCCACCCAAACCTGGGGAAACCTCAAAATTGCTAAAGGATGGATTTCTCTTGCAACCTTACAAGCTGAAACACGAACTCATTTTTCCTACACTATTTGCATGTAGGCAGAGGATAAAAGTAAACCTTTACTCTGTTCTACACTCATGGTTGGTCCAGAGATCTTCCTTTTAAGACAAACTCATTATTCCTGGAAGAGGAAGTCTGACACTACTTTTATATCCCTGCAGGACTGTCTTATTTGTAAATTAGTTCAAAATCTACATCTTCCCACTCCTGGTGCAGTCTAAATGAGATGGGGGAAATAAAACATGTTTGCTATTAGCCTGATCGTGTTGCTTCCCTGACTGTGACAACGCTCACTCCCCACCTACTCCCACCCCCAAGAAAAATCCCTGGAGCTGGGAAGAGGGAGCATGTTGTAAGTTAATAACATCACACTTAGACTCAGGAGATTTAGGTCAACTCCTGACTCCGCCTTTTGCTAGCTGAATGACCTAAGGCACTTAGCTTCCTCTGGACCTCAGTTTCTTCATCTGAGAAATGGGGAGACTACACTAATTTCTGAGGGTTCTTCTAACTGTAAATACTACAATTTCATGAAGGATTATGGGGTTGTCACCCTCAAGATCTTGTTTATCAAATAAAATAATCATAGTAAAAGGCTTAGCACAATGCCTAGCACCTAGGTGCTATATAAATGTTATTATTTATTATTATTATCATTATACACTTGGAGAACAACTACTTAGGCAAAGGAAAACAGAGGGTTGAATATGTTGCAGATGAGTTGTGTGAAAAAAGCATCAGGAGCCTTCAAGCCAAAAATTCACTTTCATCATATGTCCTGCAGCAGATCGCTCCTCTATCATGCCTACTACCTCACTAATCTCCAGTCTGTCTCTATGTGTTGGTTACTTCCATGTTGCCTACAAACATACTCAGGTCTCCCACATTCTGATGCACACACACACACACACACATGCACGTGTGCGTGCACACATGTACACACACACATGCACGCGTGTGCGCACACACATATACACACACACACTTACCTTATCCTTCTGTACCCTTGAGGAAAATCTTGCCTCACATATCTCACTGAAAAAACTGAGGCCATTGACTAGCTCTCCCTCTTCCCCTTTCCCTCCTCCTCATCACACATCTCTCAGATGCCTTCCATATAATCTCTCCCCTCACCCCTCTCTCATATGAAAAAGTGGGCCTCTTCCTAGATAAAGCAAACTCCTCTATACATACAAGTGATGCTTTCAATTCCATCTTCTCCAGCATATTGTCCCTTCTATTATCTCTACTTTCACTTGTCTTCAGTCTTTCCCTGTCTATTAGCAGCTTTCCTACTACCAAAAATATGTCCCGATCTCCCCCAACCTCCAAAAAACCTCACTTGATCCATCTATCCTGCTATCTATAACAGCACACCTCTTCTCCCTTTTTGCAACTAAACCCCTTGATAAGGCTATCTAAAATTGCCGCCTCCGCTTCCTTTTCTCTCATTCTCTTCTTATATCTTTGGATTCAAGCTTCTGATCTCATCATTCAGCTGAACTGCCGCTCTCCAAAGTGACTAATGATCTTCCATTTGCCAAATCGAATGTACTTTTTGTGTCTTCATCCTTCTTGCCCTCTCTGCAGCTTTTCACACTTTCACACTTATCTCCTTGATCTGCTCTTCTCTCTAGGTTTTTGTGACAGGGTTCTTTTCTGGTTCTTTTACTGCTTATCTGACTTGCTTGAGGGGCAGAGCCAAAGCGGCAGGGTATAGGGTAGGACCCGGCTGAACTCTCCCAACGTTCCCCTCCAAACAACGTTAAAATAATGTCTTAGATCAATTTTTGGAGAGGTAAAGCCAACAAAAGTTCAGAAGGAGACAGTTTTCCAGCCCAAGACAATTTAGGGGGACTGCAAGAGAGGCCTGCAGCACTAGGGTGGGCTCAGGCCTGGACAGCAGCAAAAGCACCAGAGGTAAGCCTTGTAAAGTGACAGCAATGGTGGAGGCAGCAGCAGCAACAGAAGCAGCAGCTTCAGGAGCTCTTAGCTCAGATATTGTAAGGGGATCAGATAGCTGGTCAAAAAGAGATTATAGGGACCCTTCGCTGGCACTGAGCACACTTAGCTCCTATTGGCAACTCTATTGCCCATAAGCAATTCTGGGGTGCCATTCCAGGAAAGAGAGGAGCACTTGTGGTCACAAGGGAGCAGGGGCCCTGGTCACAGTTCTAGGGCCAAGAGCAGCACTAATGACTTTAGCTGCAGGGGTCTAGTGACTCTTCCTGGGTAAAGACCAGAGCACAGACCAGGAGAGAAGTGACCACACCTCTTCCAGGATAACACCACCTTGGAAGCACTGAAAACTTGCAGCCCCCCAGAATAAGCTCTGAAAACAGTAGAAAAAGCTAGAAGTGTGGCAGAGAGAGAGCAGAGTCCAAATTTAATATGAAGTTAAAAGTCTAGAAATAGACTAGAAAAAATGACCAAATAACAAAAAAGAACTTGACCATAAAAAGCTACTACAGTGGCATGGAAGTGCAAGACATAAACTTAGAAGAAGATAATGAGAAAACAACTATATGCAAAGTCTCAAAGAAAATGCTAACTGGACACAAGGGCAGCAAGAATTCCTGGAGGAGGAAGATGGCAGAGTTAAAGCAAGAACTTGCTTAAGCTTGCTCCCCAGCCACCTCCAATACCTGTAAAAAATGACTCTAAACAAATTTTAGAGCTACAGGACCCACAAAATGAGAGAGTGAAATCCAGCTGAAGTCAGCCTGGCAAACCAAAAAGAAGGATCTATCACACCATACTGGGAGCAGAGTGCAGTCCCACATGGGCTGCACCGATACAGACTGGCAGCACAGATAGACCAGAGCAGACCTCAGGGGATTGAATCACTGGCGGCTGTGGTGGTTTCCAGGCTTTTCAACCCACAAATGCCAAAAAGAAAGTAAAAGGTCAATGGGGAAACTCTGTTGGACCTGGTGAGAAAACAATGTGGTCGGGTCCCTGCCCCCGAGGTGACAGAGGTGGTAGCAGCTGCAACCACTGTGGCAGCAGCTGCTTTCAGAGCTCCAGGCCCACAGATGGTGCCACAACCAAGTGGGTGATCAGAGAGCAAATGCAGGAATCTCTCTGCTGGAGCTGAGGAAATATTCTCTTGCTTTGCTTGCTTGGATCTGGGTTGCAGTCTTGGGTGGCAATCCTGGGGTGAGGAGCGCTGGTGTGACAGAACTTGTGGCAGCTGTGGAGAGGGTGTCCTCCTCAAAGTTCTGAGGCAGGTGCTTAGAAGAAGCTCTGATGACAGCTGCACAAAACCCCAGAAATTTAGGACACAGCACTCTCCACTCTGGAAACAGATTTCTACCATTGCAAAGAGCTCAAAAGTCAAGTAATTGGCTGGAAAAATGAGCAAAGAGAGGAAGAGAAATCAGACTATAGAATCATTCTTTGGTGACAAAGATAATCAAAATATAAAACCAGAAGAACACAACAAAGTCAAAACTCCAGCATCAAAAGTCTCCAAGAAAAATATGAATTTCTTCCAGGACATGGAGGAGCTCAAGAAGGATTTTGAAAATCCAGTAAGAGGAGAGGAAAATTTGGAAAGAGAAATGAGAGTGATGCAAGAAAATCATGAAAAATTAGTCAATAGCTTGCTAAAGGAGACCCAAAAAAAAATACTGAAGAAAATAACACTTTAAAAAATAGACTAAACCAAATGGCGAAAGAAGTCCAGAAGGCCAATGAGGAGAAGAATGCCTTTAAAAGCCAAATTGGCCAGATAGAAAAGGAATTTCAAAAGCTCACTGAAGAAAATAATTCCTTCAAAATTAGATTGGAGCAAATGGAAGTTAATGACTTTATGAGAAATAAAGACATTATAAAACAGATCCAAAAGAATGAAAAAATAGAAGGCAATGTGAAATATCTCATGGGAAAAACCACTGGCCTGGAAAACAAAACCAGGAGAGATCATTTAAAAATTATTGGACTACCTGGAAGTCATGATCAAAAAAAGAGCCTAGACATCATCTTTCAAGAAATTATCCAGGAAAACTGCCCTGATATTCTAGAACCAGAGGGCAAAATAGAAATTGAAAGAATCCATTGATAACCTCTTGAAAAAAGATCCCAAAAAGAAAATTCCTAGAAATATTATAGTCAAATTCCAGAATTCTCAGGTCAAGGAGTATAGCTGCAAGAACCCTAGAATACCCAGGATGGCAGCTAGCACAGGTTCTTTGGTTTACTTTTCCAAAGGAAAGCAACTCAAAAAGGGTTAACAATCTTACTTTAATCAATCAAACATATATCATTTACCTAGTTCAGGGGAAAAAGGCAGCACCCAGAACTTCAGAGAATACAAATAGAAGTTACAAGAGAAAATAACACAATTCAACAGACAGAGCTTCTAGCTGTCTGACCATTACATCCATACCTAGTTAGTCACCAGAGAAAGAAGCACCAACATCTGGGTTTTCAAGCCGGGGGGCTCAATGCCTGCCCAGTCTCATAAGGCCAAATCACACAACTCTTCCCAAAGAGAGCCCCAAAGCAAAACCTTGCCTCAGAGGTATATTTAGCCTTCTCCAGGGTCAGAGAACATCACAACCCTCATGACTCACTTGACTACAAAGTAACAAAAGATGGGCCTTTTTGAAAAACAAGCCTCCCACCACAGGCTCCAGGTAAGCACATACAGCCTATTAGGGGGCAGAACACATTTTCAAATTAGGAAAGGTCCTCAAGTTCAATTTAGGGTTATTAAGGGGCAGGCAAGATATTCACATTTCTATTACCATTACAAGGAGAAAATATTACAAGCAGTCAGGAAGAAACAATTTGAGTATTGTGGAAATACAATCAGGATAACATAAGATCTAACAGCTTCTACATTAAGGGATAGGAGATCTTGAAATATGATATTCCAGATGTCAAAGGAGCTAGGATTAAAATCAAGAATCACCTACCCAGCAAAACTGAGTGTAGTACTTCAGGGGAAAATATGAACATTCAATGAAATAGAAGACTTTTCAATCATTCTTAATGAAAAGACCAGAGCTAAACAGAAAACTTGACTTTCAAATACAAGAAGTAAGAAAAGCATGAAAAGGTAAACAGGAAAGAGAAATCATAAGGAACTTATTAAACTATTTACATTCCTACATGGAAAGACAATATTTGTAATTAATGAGACTTTTCTCAGTATTAGGATAGTTGAAGGGAATATATATGTGTGTATATAGATATATACACATATGTATGTATGTAGGTGGGTGTATGTGTCCATATGTGGGTGTATGTATCCATATGTATGTGTATATATGTATACATAAACAGAGGGCACAGAGTGAGTTCAATATGAAGGGATGATATCTAATAAATAAAATTAAGAGGTGACAGGAACATATTGGGAGGAGAAAGGCAGATATAGAATAGGGTAAATTTTCTCACATAAAAGAGGCAAGAGAACGCTGTTACAGTAGAGGGGAAGAACAGGGAGGTGTAAGGAAATGACTTGGACTTGGTTTAAGGAGGGAATAACATACACACTCAATTGGGTATCTTGCCCTACAGGAAAGTAGGGGGGAAGGAAATAAGAGGGGGGATGATAGAAGGGAATGCAGATTGGGGAGAGGGTAGTCAGAAGCAAACATTTTTGAAAAGGGACAGGGTCAAAGAAAAAATAGAACAAATGGGGGGTGGGATAGGAGGGAGGGAAATATAGTTAGTCTTTCACAATATGACTACTATGGAAATTTTGCATAACCATACAAGTATAACCTATATTGAATTGCTTGTCTTCCTAATGGGGGTGGGTAAGGGGGGAAGAAGAGAGAGAATATGGAATTCAAAGTTTTAAAAACAAATGTTAAAAAAATTGTTTTTACATGCAACCAGGAAATAAGATATACAGGCAATGGGGTATAGAAATCCATCTTGCCCTACAAAAAAAGTAAGGGAGAAGGGAATGACGAGGAGGGAAATAAAAGAGGGCAGACTGGGGGGAACGGGGTATTCAGTATGTTTGCCATCTTGGGGTGGGAGTAGGGGAGAGATGGGGAGAAAATTTGTAACTCAAAATCTTGTGGAAATAAATGTTAAAAACTAAAAATAAATAAATAAATTTGGGGTACGGGGAAGAATTCCTGGAAGAATCAAAGAAAGAGATGAGTAGTAGAGGAAATTTTAGGAAAAGAAATGAAAGTAAAGCAAGAAAATTATTTTTAAAAAATTTAGTAGCTTGGTAAAAAGAGGCATAAAAAAAATACTGAAGAAAATAACACATTACCTAAAGGTAAAAGAGGCACCAAAAGCAACAATAACAACAGCAACAAGGGAAAAAAACAAATTAAAAATCAGAATTGGCCTAATGATCAAGAGGCATAAAAATTCACTAAAAGAAAGAGTTCCTTAAAAATCATAATCGGTCGATTTGGGAGGTGTGGGAACAGAGTAGCTCAGTAAAGAAAAGAATTCCTTCTAAATTAGAATTGGGCAAGTGTGAGTTAACGACTCCATAAGATTTCAAGAAACAATAAAACAAAGTCAAAAGAATGAAAATAGAGGAAAATATCTCATTGGAAACTCAACTGACCTGGAAAATAAGTCAAAGAGAGACCACTTAAAAATTGGCCAGCTAGGCAGCACAGTGAATAGAGCACCAGCTCTGGAATCAGGAAGACCTGAGTTCAAATCTGACCTCAGACACTTGACACACTAGCTGTGTGATCTTGGGCAAGTCACTTAACCCCAATTGCCTTGACTTCCTCCCTCCAAAAAAAAAATTATTGGACTACCTGAAAGCCATGTTCAAAGAAAGAGCCTAGCCATCACATTTCAAGAAATTATCAAGAAAAGCTGTTCTGACATCTTAGATCCAGAGGGTAAAATAGAAATTAAAAGAATCTATCATCACTTCCTGAAAGATATCCCAAAATAAAAACTCCCAGAAATATTATAGCCAAATTTCAAAGCTCTCAGGTCAAGGAGAAAATATTGCAAGCAGCCAGAAAGAAACAATTCAAATACCAAGGAGCCATAGTTAAGATCACACAAGATTTAGAAGCTTTCACATTAAATGAGTGGAGGGTTTGGAATATGATATTCTATAAGGCAAAGAAGCTGGTATTACAACCAAGAATAACCTACTCAGCAATCTAAGTATAGTCCTTCATGGGGAAAAAAATGGATATTTAATTCAATAGAGGACTTCCACACATTCCTTATGAAAAGACCAGAGCCTAATAGAAAATCTAGGATTCAGATAGAAGACTCAAGAGAAACATATAAAGGTAAATAGGAAAGAGTGATCATAAGGGATTCAATAAAGTTAAACTGTTTACATTCCCATATGGGAATACATGTAATTCCTAAAAAACTTTACTATTATTAAAATAGTTAGAGGGAGTCTACATAGATTGAGGGTATGAGTCTATTATGTGGGGATGATATAAAAAAAATGTAGAGGTAAGCAAAAGGGATGTACTGGGAGGAAGGGGAAGGCTTTTCTCACATAAAAGAGACATGCAAAGAAGAGGTTTTATAATGGAGGGGAAAATGAGGGATGGGGTGGAAGGTTATGTTTGAACCTCACTTTCATCTGAACTGGTTCACAGAGGGAAGACTATATATACACACTCAGTGGGGTTTAGAAATCTATCTTACCCAATAGAGAGAGGATAGGAAAGTGCTAAGAGATGGGGGCTGGGGGTGGGGCTGAGTTGAGAAGAAGGTAGTAAAAAGGAGGGTGGATTAAGGAAGGCAGTACAAGCAAAACAGCCTTTTGAGGAGGTAAAAGATTAAAAAGTGAGAGAAAGATAAACAGCAGAAATGGGATAAAGGGAAATATACAACAATCATAACTGTGAATGTGAATGGGATGAGCTGACCCATAAAACAGAAGCAGTTAGCAGAATGGATGAGAAACCATAATTCAACAATACGTTGTATACAAGAGACACACCTGAAACAGAAAGAGTTAAAATAAAGAGCTGGAGCAGCATCTATTGTGCTTCAGGTGAAGTAAAAAAAAAAAAAGGTAGGGGTAACAATCATGGTCTCAGTTCAAAAGTAAAAATAGAGTTAATTAAAAGACAATCACAGAAATTGCATTTTTGCTAAAAGACAATGAAGTAAAAATTTTTTTTTAATTACAAGTTTCTCTGATGAGGGCCTTATTTCTCCAATGTGTGGTGAACCGAGTCAAATTTATAAAAATGAGATTCCTCAGTTGGTGAATGGTCAAGGGATAAAAACAGGCAACTTTCAGAAAAATAAATTAAAATTATCTATAGTCATATTTTTTCAATGCTCTAAATCACTATTAATTAGAGAAGGGCAAATTCGAACAACTCTGGAGTACTGCCTCATATCTCTCAGAAATGATGAATGCTGGAGGGAATGAGGGAAAATAAGTACATTAATGAACACTTGGTGGAGTTGTGAAATGCTTCCACCATTCTGGTGAACAATCTGGAACCGTGCCCGAAGAGCTGTGAAACTTTGCATACTCTTCAATTCAGCAATACTGCTACTAGGTCTGTACCCCAAAGAGATCAAGGAGAGAGGAAAAGGATCTATATGCACAAAATATTTGTAGCAGCTCTTTTTGTGGTGGCAAAGAATTGGAAATTAAGGGGATGCCCATCAATTGGGGAATGGCTGAACAAGTTGTAGCATATGATCCTGATATGTAATTGTGACATATATTGTATTATAGAAAATAATGAGAGGGTGGTTTCAGGAAAACATGGCAGGATCTATATGAACTGATATAGGATGAACTGAGAAGAACCAGAATCTCATTGTGCACAGTAACAGCAATGTTGTAATGGTCATCAGTGAAAGACTCGACTATTCTCATCAATACAATGATCCCAAGGCAATTCTAAGGGACTCATGATGAAAGCATGATATCCACCTCCAGAGAGAACTGATGTACTCTCAGTTCAAATTGAAGAATAATTTTCTCATTTTTTTGCCTTCTTTGTGAAATGATTAGTATGGCAATGTTTCATATGATTTCACATGTGTAATTAATATCATGTTGTTTGCCTTCTCTGTGGGTGGGAGAACGATGGGATGGAGAGAGAGAATCTGAAACTCAAAATTTTAAAAGAAAAGAATGTTAAAAATAAAGAAATCATTTTTAAAAGCTGCAAACTATCAAGAGCTATATGAAAGATTGCTCCAAATCACTAGTAATAAGAAAAATGTAATTTTTTTTTACAAACAGCTTTGAGTTTTTAACATATCCATCAAAGATGACAAAAGAGGGGAATAGTCAATGTTAGAGGGGAACCATGGAAAAACAAACTTACTAATACACTGTTGGTGAAGCTATGAATTGGTCAAAACATTCTGGCAAAAAAAAAAGCAAATTATGTGAGAAAAGTCACTGAACTGTTTATAACTTTTGACCCAGTGGTTTTGTACCTGGGAGTATACCAGAAAGATGGAAGAATCACAGAATTATTGAAATCACAAATTGCTTAAAGGGGTCTCAGGTACTATCTATACATGAAAGGAATCCCCATCAAAACAAAGCAATAGCTAATACTTATTTAGCACTTTAAGGTTTAGGAAAAGTGAGGTTCAAACATAGCCTTCCACCCCACCCCCTCATTTTCACAACAACCCTGTGAAGACAGTGCTGTTGTTATGTTGTTAAACAGATGAAGAAACTGACAATGGAAGAGATTGCGACTTCCTCAGGATCACTTAGTCTGTGTCTATAAATTACAAATTACAGATCCTGTAAGGAAGGATTTGAATTGAGTTTTTCCTCATACTGAAGAGGGTGTTATTTCTCTAATATGTGGAAAACTGAGTCAAATTTATAAAAATGAGAGCCATTCCCCAATTTATGAATGGTCAAGGGATAAAAACAAACAGTTTTCAGAATAAATGAAAGCTATCTATAGTCATATTTTTAAATGTTCTAAATCACTATTGATTAATGTCTCATCATGCCTATCAGAAATGACCAATACCGGAGGGAATGAGGGAAGTCCAGTATTCCATCCATTCTGCTACCTTTCGGCCTCATCAAATCCAGCAAGAGTTCATTCAGACTCTGCTTGAAGACCTTCAGAAGGGGAAGCCACCACCTCTCAAATAGCCTATTCCATCATTGGGCAGCTCTAACTGTTAGGAAGTTAGAGCCTCTGGCACTTAGCATCTGTATAACTCTGGGCAAATTACTTAACTGTCTGCTCGGTTTCATCATCTATAAAATGGAGATAATAACAGCACATACCTCCCAGGGTCATTGTGAGGCTAAGATGAGGTAATACTTCTAAAACACTTTGTGAATCTTAAAGTGCTATATAGAATTTTAGATGTTATTATTATCATTATGAAATGTTTTCTTATACTGAGTTTAAATCTCTGTCTGCAACTTTCACCCATTCTTTCTCCTTTTGACCTCAGGGGCAAATGGATATTTTTTAATTGTTTAAAAAAACTTCTCTTGAATCACTCTAAGTGCAGACTTTTCCTGACCTCACACATGAAATAGTACAGTGGCCTCTTGTTTGATCTTCCCAAATCAAGTTTGTCTCCTAATCCATCTTCTCAGTTGTCAAGGTGAGTTTTAGGTCTGACCATGTCACTCCCTATTCAATCAACTCCAGTGGTTCCCTTTTATCTCCAAAATCAAGTATAAAAATCTCTGCTTGGTTTCATGCCCTGGCCCCTTTCTATTTTTCTCATCTTCTGATACCTTATACCCCTGCACAAACCACTGACACTGGCCTCCCTGCTGTTCTTCACACACAACTCTCCATCTCCTGACAGAGCATTTTCACTGGTTATCCCTCATACCCGGAATTCATCTCCCTCTGCTAGATTCCCTGACTTCATCCAGTTCTAAACCAAAATCCCTCCTTCTATGAGAAGCCTTTCAGAGTCTTTCTTCACATTACTGGCTTCCTTCTGAGACTACCCCCAATTTTGGTCCCAAAAGTCTTAGTGCAATTTTAAGCTATCCAAGCTTACTAGCTTAAGCACTAAGCCCTTAGTGTACCTGGGCACTGCATTAAGACTTTTGAGACAATTCTGTGTATCTGTCTGTTCTTGGATGTTTATGCATGTCAGATTCCCCACTAGACTCTGAGTTTTCTAAGACTGAGGGATCTTTCACCTTTCTTTACAGGCACAATGCCTGGCACATAGTAGGCATTTCATAAATGTGAGTTGACTGTCTAACTGTGACTCGTGACTTCCTCCCCTCTGCCTAGTAGAACCTTTAGCTCTCTTCAAAGTGAATTTAAGGTAAGATCTATGGGAGACCTTTCCTAATTACCCCAGGAGCTAAGTGCTCTTGACCCTACTACTACCCCACCCTTTCTATTTATTTGGTATACGTTTAGCATATATGTTTATATATTCTGTTTATACATTATATACCCTGTTTATACATTCTCTCCCGTAAAATGTAAGCTCCTTGGGACAACTAGATGACACAGTGAATAGAACCAGGCCCTGGAGTTAGGAGGACCTGAGTCCAAATCCAGCTTCAGACACGTGACACATTTACTAGCTGTGTGACCTTGGGCAAGTCACTTAACCCCAATTGCCTTGACTTTCTCCCTCAAAAAAAAAAAGTAAGTTCCTTGAGGGTAGATACTGGGTTTTTTTTTTTTTCTTGTCTTGTCATTGTTTCCCTATAGCCTCATACAGTGCCTAGCAAAAGTTTATTCCTTGTAGAATTAAATTTAAGGCTAAATTGTCCCAAAAGGTAGATATGGCCAAAGGAGTTACTCTGACTTACAGCCAATAGGTCTTTCCTCCCTCAGCAGACACTGATGTTACAAATTGTGATATTAGGTCAGATTTTGTAGTACCTACCTACAGCCTCATTTACAAGTGAATTGTTAGAGGATTTCTCAAGGTGTTAATGAGCTAGAAAATGGCACAGCCAAAAAGAATCTCACCCATGCCCAGGGGAAAGTGTGAAATATTTCACTCCTATTTTTAAAAAATCCCTCTTCTTTCAATTTAGCAACAGTAAACATTTTTTAAAGTGTCTAATAAGGTCAAGGTACAGAGCTAGGAAAAAAGAAATATGGAAACAGAAAGAAAATCCTCCTTTGCCCTCAAGATTACATTCCATTATGGCATATACAACATTTAAAATCAGTAACTGAATACAATCTGAGCCCCAAACCCCATTGGTAAGGGACCCACTCCTCATTGGTGAATTTTGGTGCCCTGAGTCTGCAACTAAGCGTGCAGAGAAGTTGAGTGTAGGAGAGGAGAGATTCAGTCTCTTGAGGCTCTTCACTCTTTTCCAGCTCTTGAATCTCTTTTGGTTCATCTTCTGACTTCTCTCCTTAGATCCTTCAAAGGTTAGAAAGACTCTGGAAAGAAGCCAAAATGAGAGGAGCTGGCAGTCACCATTATGTCCCTACCTTACTAAAGTAGACATTTGGAGAATTTTTCACTTACAGGGCAGAGTGCTGAGATCTGGATCTCTCTGTCTCTGTTTCTTTGCCTGTCTCTGTCCCTCATGCCCCACCCCACCCCCCTCCTCTCTCTCTCATTTGAATTGTTACCTCATTCATATTGCCTGGTATGTATTCTCCTTTGTCTACATTTTTGGATTTATGTTTTGCTACCGACTTGGATAAATGGGTTTCTTTGCTACTTTATATGTGTGTCCA
This sequence comes from Petaurus breviceps papuanus, assembly GCF_028583685.1. Lineage (NCBI taxonomy): Eukaryota > Metazoa > Chordata > Mammalia > Diprotodontia > Petauridae > Petaurus > Petaurus breviceps. The sequence continues at coordinate 5,268,132 of NW_027185809.1, forward strand.
TTTTGTAACTAGTATTTTGTGGAAAGGAATTCCAGCCTTGGGTATAGTGCTTGGGATTAATTCTTCCCTGTTAAGAAATAGCAATAAAGAATTTAACTTGAACTTGAAAACTACATCCCTTTAAATTAAGAATATTTAAGGGAGCAAATAGACATACCTACCCAGGCACCCCCTCCCTCTGAAGAGAAAAAAGGAACAAGCCTCTGGACCCTTCTCTTGTTATTGCCATTGGTATTCAGTCATATCCGACTCTTCATAACCCCATGGACCAGAGCATAGCAGGCCCTTCTATCTTCCACTCTCATCCAAAGTCTGTTCAAGCTCATGTCTATTGCATCCTCTACCATTCCCTTTTTCCCTTCTTTCTTTCCCAATATCAGGATCAGTTCCAGTGAATCCTGTCTTCTCATAATGTGATCAAATTATTGAAGCTTTATCTTCGGTATTTGTCCTTCCAATGGAATAGTTTGAATTAATTTCTTTAAGTATTGACTGATTTGATCTCTTTGCTATCCAAGGAACTCTCCAGGACCACAATTTGAAAGCGCTGACTCTGTAGCAATCAGCTTTCCTTATAGTCCATCTCTCACAGACATATACTACTGTTGAGGGGGGAAAAATGGATCTTTGTTGGCCAGATGATATCTCTGCTTTTTAGTATGCTATTCAGATATGCCACAGCTTTCCTTCCAAGGAGCAAGCAACTTTTAATTTGATGGCTGCAGTCATCATCTGAAGTGATCTTCAAGTCCAAGTACATAAAATGTGACATTGCTTCTCTATTTACAAGGAAGTGATGGGATCAATTGTCATGATCGTGGTTATTTTAATGTTAAGTTTCAAGTTAACATTGGCACTCTCCTCTTTCACCCACTTCAAGAGCTTTTTAATTCTTCTTCAATTTCTACTATCAGAGTGGTATCATCTGCATATCTGAGATTATTGCTACTTTAATTCCAGCTTTTGATTCATCCAGTCTGGAATTTTGCATGATGTTCTCTGCATATAAATTAAATAAATAAGGTAACAATATACAGCCTTGTCACACTCCTTTCCTAATCTTAAACCAATCAATGTTCTATGTTTGGTTCTAACTTGCTTCTTGACCCTTACACAGGTTCCACAGGAGACAAGATGATCAGGTACTCCCATCTCTGTGAGAACTTGCCACATTTTGTTGCGATCCACACAGTCAAAGGCTTTGGTGTAGCCAGTGAAGCAGAAGCAGATGTTTTTCTAAAACTCCCTTGCTTTCTCCATAATCCAGCAAATGTTGGCAATTTGGTCTCTAATTCCTCTGCTTCTTCAAAAGCCAGCCTGCTCTTCAGGAAGTTCTTGGTCCATATATTCCTGACGCCTAAATTGTAGAATCATAAGTGTAACCTTGCTGGTATGTGAAATAAGCACAATTGTTGGGTAATTTGAACCTTCTATGGCCTTACCCTTTTTAAGGGTTGGGACAAAAATTGATCTTTTCCAATCCAGTAGCCACTGCTGAGTTTTCCAAATTTGCTGACATTTTGAGTGCAGCACTTTAACAGCATCATCTTTTAGGATTTTAAATAGCCTAGGTGGAATTCTATCATCTCTACTAGCCTTATTGTTAGCAATGCTTCCTAAGGCTCATGACTTCATTCTACAGGATGTCTGACTCTGGATCATGAACCACACTATTGTGGTTATCAGTGATGTTAAGATCTTTCTTGCATCGTTCTTCTGTATATTCTTGTCCCCTCTTCTTTATCTCTTAGACACTTGCTAAGTCCCTATTTTTGCTTTTTATCATGCCCATTTTTCCATGACATGTGCTTGAAAAGATCTCTTGTCATCCCCATTCTATTGTGTTTCTTCTATTTCTTTGCATTGCTCATTTAAGAAATGCTTCTCTCTCTTTTTTCTTTTTTTGCTTTCTGGAGGGCAATTGGAGTTAAGTGACTTGCCCAAGGTCACATGGCTAGGTAAGTGTGTCTGAGGCCAGATTTGAACTCAGATCCTCCTGACTCCAGGGCCAGTGCTCTATTCACTGTACCATCCAGCCACCCCTAAGAAAACCTTCTTATCTCCCCCCTTCTATTCTCTGGAATTCTGCATTGTTGGGTATAGCTAGCTTTCCCTTCCTCCTTTACTTTTCACCTTCTTTTTTTCCTCAGCTATTTGTAAAGCCTCATCAAACAACTATTTTGTTTTCTCGCTCTTCTTTTTACTTGGGATGTTTTCTGCTGTTGCCACCTGTACAATACTGCAAACCTCTGTCCATAATTCTTCAGGTACTCTATCCACCTCCCCTGTCTGGCAGGAATTGAAATCTCTTGGAGAAGAAGGGGGAGAGGAGATGCTAAAGATTATCTATTCTTGCTTCGCTTTAAACCACACCTGCTATATATTGGGAATAGCTTCTTTACATATAAGATAATTATGGGGAAGAAGAACTCTTACAACTAGGGCATATGGACATGTTTTCTGTCTGAGGTAAGAGCTGAGCTAAGCTTTGAAGGAAGCCAAGGATTCTAAGAGGCAGCAGTAAGGAACTAGTGTCTGGAAGGAGGAACATGGGGCATGAGATAGGCACAGGGCAGAAGGGGGAATGTGGAATTCAAGGGCATCGAGTAAACCAGTCTGGCAGGAAGGTGGAGAGTATAAAAGACATGTGAAACAGGTCTTGAAAGGCAGGATGCAGTCAGATTACAAAGAGTTTCTAATATCAACCTAACAAGTGTGCATTTTGGCTAAGTATAGGGAATCGAAATGAAGAAAGACCTGTGCTTTAGGAAGATTATCTTGGCAACCTGGTGGGAAATGGATAAGAGAAGGAAAAGATGGGACCAGGAAGATCGATCAGAAGACTATTTCTACAGTGTCACATCCTTCATTCAATTGCAGGGATAAGGACAGTGTTCAGAACACATCTATATCATTATGTTTAGTGCTGGAAGTCACAATTTAGGAGGGATTCCGCAGTGTGATGGTAAATTTTAACATCCAACTCTCCATATGACACAATTTTTAAATTAACTTACATTATTAATATTTTCTCTATCACTTTCTTAAGTCTAGACAATCAAAAACCAACAATAACAATGTCGAGCCCAGATCTGTATTATTTGCCAAGTTCTGAGGCATAAATGTTCACACTGAAAATTTAACTATCAGCTCTCCCTGGATATTGACAAGCTGGAAAGGACCCACAGGATAGCCACCAGGAAAATAATAGTGACTGCAATTGACAAACCTTTAAAATTTGCAAAGTCCTGTAGCTATGAAATCATCTCACCCCATTTTAGCTTTGATAACTGGGTAAGAACATATCTCAATCAATCAATCATACCCAGGCCTTAGACTAAGTGCTAAAAGATCTTTGAACTGGAATGACATTCCACGAGAATCACGCTTGGACAGGCTGAGGAAAATCTGGCCATACCTCAGGTGTCATCTATAAATTATAAAGCAAGTTGAGAAGAGAATGAATTCTAGCAGTCTGAGCAAGGACTTTCCAACACAGCCCTAATGAGTAGTATGGGGGAGGGAAAGCCTTGGTCAGATTTCCTTCACCTCTTCTCCCTCCTTTTTTGACTCAAGGAGGATTTTGTGAGCTTCAAAGGGTCTAGATAGAAAATTCTGGATTTCTCATCAGTGTCTTAAATCAGTGATGTCAAACTCAAATAGAAACACGAGATAATAAATCATATATAAGGATCCCTGCAGGTTACATATTGACTTAAAAACTATACGTCAACATTATCTATGTTCTGCTATATTTTTATTTTGTTAAATATTTCCCAATTACAATTTCATCTGGTTTGGACCACCCTCATGAGGGTGTATATGGCCCACAGGCCATGTGCTTGACACCTCTGTCTTAGAGGAAACTAGGATCAGCTGACAGCAGTGAAGAGAATTATCTGAGCATCCCAATAATGAGAAAAAATAACTTCCAGCAAGCAGGAGCCATGAGTTACCCCTTTGCCCTTTGTGCTGTCTCATATTGAACCCACTTTTCCCTGTACTCTGTGTGTATTTGGAAAGGGAGGAGAGGAGATATTTTGTGCCAGTTTTTTTTTTTTTTTTTGCCATGCTACCATAATATGTACTCCCCTTCTAAAAGCTACTGAAAAATGGCTGTTTAAAACCTAAAATGATGCTCCACTGATACTCTTGGGAGGAAGCCCACCTGTGGGGGCTCCAGTTAATGGTAATAGAAAATCAGTCACAGTTCCTCAGGAATACCCACTAGACCAGAGATGGGGAACCTTCGGCCTCAAGGAAGGCCCCATGCAGCCTTTTGACTAAGCTCAAGTTTTACAAAACAAATAATTTTAAGTGGATTTGTTCCATGAAGTTTGGATTCAGTGAAAGGGCTGCACTTGAGGACCTAGAGGGTCACATGTAGCCTTGAGGCCACAGGTTCCCCACCCCTGCCTAGATCCCTGAAGAGTGGTGGGGTGTAACTAGTAAAGCTCTCTGAGGATGTGGTTTATCAGTGAGAATGGGAGTTGAAATAAGGGTCTTCAGAGTTTATATGGGCTACACATGCAATACTCCATTTGAACCTCTAATGTCTAGTGTCTAATGAGGTAGGTACTGTAGGCAGGTGTTATTATTTCCATTTTACAGATGGGGAGGCTAAGGCTAGGAGGTATTAAGTGACTTGCCCATGGTGACACAAATATTAAGTATCAGAGATAGAATTTGAAACAGGTATTCCTGAATCCAAAAATCTCAAGATCATTTCATATGAAGATGAATAAAAGGAAATAGAACTGTCTAACCTAGAGAACAGAAGATTTGAGGGAGGGGGAAATGAAAGCTGTCTGAAAGAGCATTATGTGGAAGGTAGTAATTAGGCTGTCTTCTATAATTTTTGCTTATTGATCTCTGTTTATTCCATTGGGGATTGGGGGGGGGCATATGGGGTTTCAGAGAGGACTTGTACCTCTGGTGTGAGGACCACATTGCTGCTCATTCGCCCTTGGTACGACCTGCTACCCAACTGTGGCTCCAAGAAAGTTCAGCACACACAGTGAACACACCCTGGCAAAACCGTCTCAGAAGAAGGACTAAACCAGATTGAGGGCAACTGAGGTTGGGGTGGGGGAAGGGGATGTCTACCCCAAGTATGTGAAGACTTCCCTGGTGGAGAAGGTAGATGTGAACAGTTTGTTCCAACAAGCCATGGAGGAGGGAAAGCAGGTGCTGTGAAGAACTCAGAATTTGGTCAGACACTGAAGATGCCAACATCATCCTCTGTTCCCAGGCCATCATCAGTCATCTTGATTTTTGTCTAGACTCCAGTGACTCTGGAAGAGAGAGTGAGGCTGAGGACTTCCAGCTATTCTGCTTCACTTAAATCCAATTTACACACAAATCAAAAGACACGATCCACACCATTTTATTATTTTACTATTCAAATATTTCACTATTTTAACTACCTTGAAGTCTTGGGGTGAGAGGATAGTGAAAAAGCAGCAGACGAGGGAGGATACATTGGGAGCAGTTGTCACAACCCTGGACATGGGCAGCCCAGGCCATAGGGTCATCTTCTCATGGTCCTGAAGCAGCGATGGGACGCAGCAGTCCCCTGGGTATCTGAGGAGCCTTTTTATAAAATAGCCCCACTCACTTCCTTGTATGAGGAAGAAGCTAGAAAAGGTATCCTAAAACTTATCTGCTTCACCTAACCCGGACCTGCTTATCACAGCAAACAGGGATCTCATCTTGCCATTAAAACACAAAAAAAAGTATACAAAAACTTTGCAAAGATTGTTCAACTCACCATTGACACATGGAATATGTACACATTAGTGGACAACACAAAGTGCATCTCCAGTAGACCCAAAAGACATACAGCTCTTGTTCTGAGAGAATTCAGCAGGTATCACGTCCAAAATGCAGCTGACTGGAAAAGGATGGCAAACGAAGGCCAGTTTACTGAAACTGGAGCTGAATACACTTTTTTTCCAGAATGGCCACCATGGTGAGGGGCACCAGGAAGCTGGCGTAGATTTCACAATCAAATCTAATGTAGTCAACAAGCTTGTGCACCTCCAAAAGGAGTGAGCAAAAGGCTCATGACAATCTGATTTTCACTTGCAGGAAAGTATTATGCCGCCATCATGGGTGCATATGTTCCCATCTTGACCAACTGTGATGAGGTCAAAGGAAAACTATGAAAACTGAGACCCTCATCATCAACATGCCAAAAGAAGACAAATTTATGATTCTGAGTGACTTTAATGCCAAGGGAGTATATTCTCCAGGGATGTACACCTAGATGATGGATTGATGCACTCATTGCCAGAGATAGCTCAGTGTTCAGGAGGCTCCAAAGGAAAGTGGGGAAGAGAAGAGGTAGTAGGCTGCTTGCCAAACTGAAGGTCTACAGAATCATCGTGCTGACCTCATTGCTGCGTATCTGTGAAACCTGCACAGTCTACCAACCTCATGCCCCAAAAGAAAAAAATTCAAATCACTTACATTTAATTTTAAGGAGATCCTGAAGATCAACTGGCAAGATAAGGTACTAGACACTGAAGTTCTTTCTTGAACCGAATTGCCAGGCATTCAACTCTGCTGCAGAGAGTGCTACAGCAAAGGCTGGACATGTTCAAATGTCAAATGTATGTTTGCCTAAAAGACTATTTTATGGAGAACTCACACAAGGCAAGCACTCACACGAAGGTGAGAAGAAGCGATACAAGGACACTCTCAAGGTCTCTATGACAGATTTGTGTATTGGTTGTGAGACATGGGAGAAACTGGCATAGGACAGTCCAGTATGGTATACCCACATGAAAGAAGGTGCTGTACACAATGAGCAAAGCAGAACTGAAATAACTCCAAAGAAATGAAATGCACAAATGTAGAGACATGTCCATCCCAAATATTCACACAAACTATTTATGCCTGACCTATGGTAGAGCCTTATGAGTTCATATTGGTTAGCTCCGTCACAGCTGGACACACCATACATGGTCCCTGACATCATGCTATCATTTTTGTCCCCTCTGAGTATGAAGGACAGCAATGATGAGGGATTTTTTTGTAGCATAATGCTTCTCCCATGCTACAGCCCTTTTAATACTTGAAAATGGCTGGAGGGAAAAGCATTCATTTGGGTTCAACTATAGGGATGCAAAACAAGTAAACAGCTACATCCCAACCATCAAACCTTCTGATTTTATTGCGATATTTCTTATTTTCTCATGGAGTCTCATTGAATTCTCTTTACTTCATTCTATTTTTCAAGGAGTCTATTACTTGAGTGAGGTTTTTCACTTTTTATTCTAAGCAATTTATTTTCTTTTCAAATTTTTTTCTGCCCACATTCTAACCTAACCTCTAATTCTAATTCTGATTTCATTTTCTCTCTTACTTCATTTTTTCCATGTCACTTTTGTAGTCTATTTTTTGTCTCGGGCTTTGCTTGTAGTTTTTGTGGGATTATTCTCTTCTGGGTTTACTTACAGAGCTTCTCTCAATCCACAGTATTTCTTCATTGTATCTGACATTTTTTTCTTGTTTACTTGTTTTTTCAATCTTAAGGGATGTTGTGCTTTGGTCAGTCCCCTCAGGCTTTCCTGGATAGATTGGGTAGGACCTGTTTTGTCCTGTTCCCTTTAAAGTCTGGATACCACTGCCATTGGTAATCCAGATAAGGACTGTTATTAGACCTCACACTCTGACTGATTTCTGTCTCAGTCTTCTTGCAGTCCTATTTAGCTTCTGGTCTCAGTCAGACTTTGATCTTTCTCCTTGTATAATCTCTAGTCAGGAGAGGGCTTCATCCTCTGCTGTGGCCCTAAGGGAATGTTGGAAATCACATTGGTTTCAGGTCTCCTGCATCACCCCTAGAACTGATGCCCAGGTGCTAAGTTGGCTCTTCGTCCTGTGCCTTGCAGTGCATCCAAGAGTGAATAGTTCAGTCTTATCTTTCTTCAGAGTAATCTATGAGGGCTATTTCTATCCTTGCTTCTATTCTGATAAGTCAGGGTTATCATTTCATTTCAGGTCTCTGACTCCTAAAGTTCATCATTCCTTGCAACCCCCAAGCTCAACTCTCTGACTGGCTGCATTCAGGTCCATGAGGGCTTCCTCTGAGTTTCTTAGTCTGGTTGGCTCATGGGGTGATGAACCTGTGGCCTCAAGGTCACACATGGTCCTCTAGGTCCTCAAGTGTGGCCTTTTGAAAGGGCCACATTTGTGGACCTGGAGGGACACACTTGAGGACCTAGAAGACCGCATGTGACCTCAAGGCCGCAGGTTCCCTGGATCAACCAGCTTCCATTTAGTCTTCCTGATCTCAAATTGACTTCCCTGAAGAGAATCTTCTACCTGCCTCTGAGCTTCCCACCATCTTTTCATGCAGTGCTGGACTGGATGGAGGAAATTACTTCTGCTTATTATCCATTTTCTCTCTCATTTGTCTTTCTGAGGTTCTTTTGGGATATTTTCTGGCATTTATTTGGGACAACTGAGCTTCTCGGTGACTTTTCATAACATTATCTCAAACAGAAAGCCCACTTCAGCCTTACTAAAGCTGCAGTATATCATCTACACGTCTGGTGCTAGCTACAAAGAAGCATAATGAGAGCTGGGTGGGGAAACCCTCTTGCAAACCCCACTTCACAGATGAAGCAAACCTGGGGGAGTAGACACTGAGCCAGAAATAAAAGAGTTCAGAAGACAAGTCTTGACCTATGAGTTTTTGCCAAGAATGGCTATGGCTCTAACCCCTTTCCTTTCCCTCTCTCCACACCCCACACCCCCAAAAAAGAAATTGAAATAGCCCTGGCCTGTGTATTATTTCACTAAGACAACTCTGATCATTCCCTGTGGGGAAGAAGATGGACAGCAGCTACAAGTTAGCATAGAACCATTTGGTGATAACACAAGAAAGCCCATGACATCGGTGGCTGCCTAACAGTAGATAACCAGCAGGTGGCAGTGTAGAGAAGACAGCCCAGCTGGTGACACCAACAGCTTGTACCTCTAGAGAAAACAGCAAGACTTAACTTCAGAAATAAAGCGTTCTCTACCCTTAGAAACGTAAATTATCCAGGTTATGCCTGGTCCCTCTTCCATTGATGTCATGGGAATCCATGGGAGAGTGTGCCCCTGTAGTATAGGAATGTTTTCCTGGGTGTTTGGGGGGTTGGGGTTTTTTTTGCTATTTTGTTCTAATTAAATTATTGTTGCTTTTAATTAAAGTGTACTATGGTTTGATCTGTGAGGTTGATTTGTTTGTTTTTTAAGTGGCAGTATTAAATAAGGGTCTTTCAGCTATGGTTTTGAATAGATTCTTAGCACGCTCCAAATTATAGCTTTCAGGAAACCACATGTGTGCTACATTCTGGGAATTCAGATATGACTTCTATTTTTTGATGCCCTATCGTTTTAGGCCTGCATTGAAGAGCTTTTCTTTTAAAAATTTTTTGCTTACTTAGACAAGTGTTTTTGGGTCATGAACCCCTTTAGCAGTCTAAGGAAACCTAGGACACATTGTGTCAGAATTTTTTTTTTTTTAAGATGGACCAACCATTTTATTTTCCTCTAATCGGTTCAGGACAGATAGCTCCTTACATGAGTTTTGGAGGAGGTCTGGGGGCAGCACCTGCAGGTCTGAATTGGGGAGAGGGCGTCGGACCCTTGCAGACCTCCCGGGAGCGATTCCTCCCTACCCTGCTGTGGATCGCAGCTCACACAGTAATGCAGGTTCACTTACAGCTTGGGCAGCACACGGGAGTCGAAGACGCTGGACTCTGCCGGCCGCGGCCTCCACGATGCTGAGGATGATGAACTTCATGATGGCCTTGTCCTTGGGCACGCAGCAGGCACAGTTGGTGCCGCGGCCCTTCTTGGCACGCCCCTTGTTCCTCTTCTTGGTCATCTTGGAAGCCAGGAACCGAAAAAAGATCTCGGAATATTTTTCAGTGTATAACAATGGAATGCAAAGGATTACAAAGGGAAAAATTATACTGAAGTAGTTATCAAAACAATTTTATCACAAAATAAATTCATGGACCCCGCTTAAGAATCCCTGCCCTAGGTTATTATTAGATAAGACAAGAAGGTTTCTTTGATATCTTTTGTAAGCCCGTCCAGTTGATTTAGAAATCATAATTATATGTGTGAAAATATCAAAGAAACTTTGTAGTTTATTCTTGAAGTGATATTGTGAATTTGTCATTGGTGTTGCCTTTTTAAAATTACTCTGGGTGTTCAGTTCTTAGGGAACAAATGCTTGGGGCTAGGCCCTCCTCCGTCATCAAAGAGTATTGGTTTGATGGGTATTGAATGACTATGTCTTTTCTCCTCGAGGCCAAACATTCCCAGTTCTTTCAACTGCTCCCAATAAGACTTAGTCTCCAGTACCCTAATCATACCAGTTGCCCTCCTCTGGACATGGTTGGGGCATGTAGGTGGTACAGAGATTCAAGTGCTGGGCCTAGAGTCAGGAAGACTCATCTTTCTGAGTAGAAATCTGACCTCAGACTAACTGGGTGTAGCAGCAAGCACCCCAAGCGTCCTCAGGGTTTGCAGCTACCACAGGTTCTTGGATCTGCTTTGTTAAAGGAAAGCAACTCAAAATGGGTTAACAAGCTTACTTTAATCAGTCAGACATATATCCTTTACCTTGTTCAGGAGAAAAGGTCAGCACCCTGAACCTCAAAGTATACAGGCATAATTATCAAGACAGAAACATCAAGTAGACAGATTTCCAAACTGTCCAACCATTACATCCATACCCAGTCAACATCTGGGTTTCCACATTCTGGGTTTTTCAAAGCCGGGGGACTCTCAACAACGGCTTCCCAGAATTCAGATCAAATCACAGAACACTTCTCAAAATGAGTCCCAAAACAAAGCTACACATCAGGGCTTATATAGCCTTCTCCTGGCTCAGAGAATGTAACAACCTTATTGACCCACTGGCCAATCAAAAAGTATCTACTGAAAAACAAGCCTCCCTCCCCAGGCTTCTGGTGCACTTTAGCCTAGGGGCAGGGAAGATCTTTAAAATTTACATTCACATTACACTGGGTGACCCTGTTTGCCTCTACTCTGTAAAATGAGCTAGAGAAGGAAATGGCACACCACTCCAGTATCTTTGCCAAGAAAATCCCCAAAAGGAGCCATGAAATGACTAAAAAAGACTGAACAACAACGAACATGATTCGATTTGCCAATGCCCTTCCTAAAGTATGGTCCTTAACACAATGTTTCAAGTGTAGTCAACCACAAAGAAGATAAAACAACTTTGGCCTCTTTGGCTCTGGCTTCTAGGCCTCTGAACTTTTTGACTGCTGTGTTATGCTGAATACACAGCCTACTAAAAGCCCCAGATGCTTTTATGTATCCTTGTCAAATCACACCTCCACTATACTTCAATTCTTCAGGTGATTTTTAAAAAATCAAATAGTAGGACTTTATATTTATTAAATTATTAAATTTCAGCTTATTTGGTTCTAGACTTTCTAGACCAAGAATTCTTAACCTAGTTAATGGTTAGATTTCATAAAATTCATGAACTTGGATAGGAAGAAAAATTACATCTTTACTTCACTAATTGATAACTGAAATTCATCATTTACTCCAATTATTTAAAAACATTATTCTGAGAAGAGGTGAATAGGTTTTGACCTACCAAATAAGGCTATCTCTCCCTTTCCAAGAAGGTGTGAGAAGGCTGGTCAAGCACAACATTCCTTGAGGCTGAAAGTAAAGAACGAAAAGAAGAAATACTGTGTGGATTAAGAGAAATCCTACAGGCAAACCCTGAAGAGAGTAGCCCCCAAAAAACTATAAGCAGAGGCTAAAACAAAGAATGGGTCGGCCACAGGACTATGAGAGGACTGACGTGACACAATATGACTATTTATCTAGACTATTCCCACTCAGTTGTCCAATGTGTTAAATCTCCCTCCCAGTTTCCAGTCACCTGCTGGCCTTTTTTCAAAAAAGGTTTATTGTGCCTTTTGTTTTTACAACCCAATTATTTCCTCTTAACCATTTAAGCAAAGGCAAACCACACCCTTCACCTTCATAAGTCCCCTCTCTTCCCATCGAGGTGGAAAAAGAAATGTTTCCTTATCAGTTCTCCAGGAGCAGAGTGACCATTATTTTGGTCATTGTGTATGCTATCTTGCCAATTCTGCTTTCTTTTCTGAATCACTTTATACATAACTTCCCATGTTTCTCTGAATTCTTCATATTCATCATTTCCTGCTATGCAATTATATCCCATTACATTTGTGAACTGATGAAACCAAATTTGACTAGGTTAGCCCCAATCTCGAGGATGCGTGGATTACAACAGATCCCCAAGACTTAGCCTCTCTCTTTCCCAGATGCTTTTATGCTATAGCATAGTCAGAGTTAAATTTCCTGACTTGTTACCTCTCATTCCTTATTACTCAATTCAGAGAATACCCTCATTTCAGTGGTCCATTATCCCCTACTGCTTTACCCTGTTGGTGGTGTAGTGTCATGTCAGTAGCCTAACTGTGTAACCCTGGGCAAGTCCCTTAACCTAGATACTGGTTTCCTCAGTTTCTTCAACTATATAAAGGGGATAGTAACAGCAGCTACCTCACAGCGTCGTTGTGAGAATAAAATGAAATAATACTTGTAAAATAGTTAGCACAATGCCTAGCACATAGTAGGAGCTATATGGTTATTCTCTCCTCCACCCCTACTTTATCTAAAAACTCTCTATACGTTTGAGCCCTGATTGGAATGGAATCAAAGCCACTGCACTTCTGAGATGCCAAGGTTTTTTCCCATTCACATTTGTTCTCTTCCTGTGACTGCAGTCCCTACATGGCAATGTCACCCTTAAGGAACAACTCCTCTGTTACACTACAACATTTATATACCATAGTTTATTAAGCAATTTCCCAATCAACCCATTTTATTTCCAGTTTTTTGCTTCCACAAAAAGTGCAGCTATGAAATTATATTATTTATAGATAGTTCTTCTTAACTTGCTTCAACATATAACTCTCCAACAGACCCAATATTAGGCTTTCCTTTCATGCCTGGAGACTTTCTTGCACACAGAAGTCAACTGTGTTGGGTGTTTAACTAACGTTTTCACAAACAACTATGAAAGAATACCCTTTAAGAAAATTAACGTAAGATTAGCTTCTTCAGTATACCCTAACATTATAATAATGCACATTAGCAAATATAGTTAATTCCCATTTCAATAGCATTTTACAATTACAAAACAATTTATTTTTATTAATCCCACTTTATCTCTGCCTTAAGGAGCCTTAACTTCTTTCAGAGTGCCACCATCACCATCCCCCAGCTATGAGTATACTCTCATTCCTCACATCATTTTATATTATTTCTATCTTTGTAAAAGTAGCTCTCCTCCTCCAGAAAAATATATACTCCTTGCAATGTTAATGGACTAGGAAGATCTTCCCTGTCCGTTAATAGGCCTATGTGACCACTGTGTCCCCTTTTCTCCTGGAACAGGGTCTGGGTCCATGTCTATGTCTAAAGGTACACAGGTATTTCAATCACAGATTTCTTGTTGCTTTTGCAGCTATGATACATCCTGAGTCACACAGAGCCCATTGGGGGAGGAACTTGCCTAAGGATGAGCTTGCTTAGGGGGAGGTTTGCTTGTAGGAAGACTTTTTTTTCTTTTTGGAGGGGGAAAGGTAGGGCAATTGGGGTTAAATGACTTGCCCAAGGTCACAGAGCTAGTTTTTGTGTTAAGTGTCTGAGGTCAGATTTGAATTTAGGTCCTCCTGACTCCAGGGCCAGTGGTCTATTCACTGAGCCACCTGGCCACCCCGTAGGAAGACTTTCACACCTGCTGGTACTAAGGTTAGTACTAAGCTAATGAGGTGCTGAGTCATGAGGTTGTGGTACTTTCTGGTTGTGAGCCTATTATACTTGAAAACTATATATACTGGGGCAGCGAGGTGGTGCCTTAACACAAAAACTAGCTCTGTGACCTTGGGCAAGTCATTTAACCCCAATTGCCCTCCAAAAAGCAGAAAAAGAAAAAGAAAAAAACAAACTATATATACTGGGAGATTGGTATTGTACTTTGGGGGTTCACTTATGAGAAGGACCTTTTAATTCCCTGGATGGGCCTCTGAGTAGATGTTTGTCAAAGAGCCCCCACTACTTAGAGGTTTGTGCTTCCCTGGTCCTGTGGTGTATGTAAGTGGTTATATTACTTTGTTCAGACAGTAGGAACCCTGTCTGTTGAATCTCTGTGCTAATTTCTCTACTTGTATTTTCTACTTGTCTGTAATTAAAGTAACATTGTTGACCCCTTTAAAAGTTGTCTTTCCTTTAGCAAAGCAAATCAAAGAACCTGTGCTAGCAGGCAGTCCTAGGTGTGCTAGGGTGCTTGCTAATACATTCCTTAAGAGCACAGACAGTTTTACTTTTGTCTTACTATCTCCAGTCTCCTCATATAGTTGCCACTTATGTCTATGGTTTATATCCCCAGCACTTAGCACAGTATTTTACATGTAGGACAGGGATAGGGACTGAGCCTCCTGTTTCATTCACATTGCTATTGTTCATCCTTCATTCTGGAAGAATACCAATGACACCAGAAGGGTGATGTCTTGACTTGCAAGTGAATTGGATTTAAGTGAGGTGGGGTTGTACAAAGTCATCAGCCTCACTGTTTCCTCCAGAGTCATTAGAGTTCAGTGGCAAAATATAGATCAGGACAACTAGCAAAGGCCTCAGGTACAGTGAGAGACTTTGGCCTTTTTAAGCTAAGGTCTTTCCCAGGTTTTAGTTTGTCTGAGGCAACACCCATTCAGTCGTTAAAGGCTAGGGAAGAATTGAGGCAAAAGATGGTTTCGTTTGCTTTCAGGAAAGAATCAGTCTAGGAGGGGAAGACCCTCAGAGTTTCTGGTCAGAACAGAAACAATTGCTGTTTACACTCACTCTGAGTCCTCAGAATCCCAAACAATAAGAAAATGAGGCTTGGGCTGGGACCTATTATTGGTCAATTAGTTAACTTTCATTCATATAGGGAAGTGATGGATAAGGGAATTAATTCCCTCTACCAATACAAGTTGGCACTTTCTCTTGCCTAGAGCACTGGGAGCTTAAGTGACCTATCCAGGGTCACAGAGCCAGGAGGTTTCAGAGGCAAGACACAAACCCAGGTATGCCCATTCTCTATCTGTTATGCTAAATTGCTTCTCCATCTTGCACATTGTATTTAAGATACATTTTTTAATTGTCCTGGCTTCCTTCAAGACTCAGGTCAAATTCTACCCTCTGTAGGAGGTCTTCTCCAACTCCCCCATCGTATTAGCGCCTTCCCACTGAAACCAACTTCTTTATACTACAAGTATGTATCTTTTATGTAGCAAATGATTTACACATTGTCTCTTCCATTAGACTGCACACTCCTTGAGAGTAGGGTTTGTTTTTGCCTTCTCGAGCACTTAGCACAGGACCTGCCACATAGCCAATGCTCCATGACTGCTTGTTGATTGATTCATTCAAAGAGCAAACTTTTATCTAGTGCTTTACAGATAGAATTTTATGCTCCCTATCTTGTCTGACCCTCGCTACAGCAGAGGGAGGTCAGGCGATTACTACTCTTATCCCCACTTGACAGATGAAAAACATGAGGCACAAAAATGAGGAAATCATTATCTCCACTTGAAAGACGGAGGTAAAAACAAGAGGCACAAAACTGAAGTGCTCATAATTATCTCAGTTTGATAGATGGGAAAAAAAAAACAACTTATCCAATATCACAAAGGAAGTTAGAGCTGGAACTTGGCCGCAGGGCTCTTAATTCCTACCTGAGGGTCTTTCAGTTGAATTCAAGTCATCAAACATCAGTTAAAAGCCTACTATGTGCAAGGCCCTTTGTTAGGTAATCTTTCCACCACACCACACTGCCCATTGCACCACTTCAGCGATTAAAATCCTAGTGTTAGAATCCCTGCTTCAGGCCAATGACTGCCTAGAATTGTGTGTATTTTCTTTGGGGCTGGAAGGGTCCTTGAGAGATGGAAAACTTCACATTTGTATGCTGGAAATCAAGCCCTCTACTCTCCCAATCTCTTGTCCTGTTTCATGCATTATTAATAAAGCAGTGTTAATTTCCAGTTGGCTAATTTGTTCACACCATCATGATTTCAAATATCACATGAATAATTCAAAAAATGATTTTAACTGTAGTTCAATAAAGCCATTAGCTGTCATACATTTAAATAAATTAGCTTCTCCTTCCCTAACAAAGGGAATTGGCATAAGCAGCCTCCCTAGCAGGGAGATGGTACATGGTGGATCTCTCCTCTCATGAAACCAGAATATCAGAAACTTCACTAAAATGAAAGAGAAAAGTAGCCAGGCTCTGCTTTCTCTAGAAAGAGAAAATCTGTCAAGTCGTTTACTACCTAGAAGTTTTAAGTGTTGCCTGAGAGAGAATTGATCTCAGATCACAATAAGGTTTCCCATTATCCCCAAAGGACTCAAAATGAGAGCCAAAAACCATGATCTTTATCTGCTTCTACCCTGCTTCAGTATACATCCTGCTGAGGAGTTATAGGTCTTGTCACATCAAAGCTCCCTAAAGACAGATTAAACCAAAGAATCCCATTTTTGTATGTATGTAACTGTAGCAGCAAGCACCCCAAGGCATCCTCAGGGTGTCTGCCAACACAGGTTCTTGGATCTGCTTTGATAAAGGAAAGCAACTCAAAATGGGTTAACAAGCTTACTTTAATCAGTCAAATATGTATCTTTTACCTAGTTCAGGGGAAAAAGGTCAGCACCCCGAACTTCAGAATACACAGACAGAATTATCAAGACAGAAACAGATCAAGTAGACAGTTTTCCAAACTGTCCAACCATTACATCCATACCAAATCAACCTCTGGGTTTCAAAGCCGGGCGGCCCTGGACAACGGCTTCCCATAGTTTCATCTGATCAAATCACAGAACATTTCTCAAAGTGAGCCCTAAAACAAAGCTACACATCAGGGCTTATATAGCCTTCTCCTGGCTCAGAGAATGTAACAACCTTATTGACTCACTGGCCAATCAAGAAGTATCTACTGAAAAACAAGCCTCCCACCCCAGGCTCCAGGTGCACTTTAGCCTAGCTTAAAAATTTACATTCCCATTACAGTAACTTATGTCCAAACACAAAAGCAAACAGTATTTCTAGAGTAGCAAGTTAAACAACATGACACTCAGGATCTCCCATGAAGGAAAAATTTTCTATTGATATACCTCCCCTCACCCCAAAATTTCTTTTTATTCTCCCCTAGTCCAGCCAATCTGTTCTCTTTCTTATCTCTACATCTCCTACCCCAGGTCCTGAATGTTCCTGCCTTGTACTTTCATTAATTCACCTAACGTTCCTCCAACTCCCTTTCCAGATTTTCCCTAACCAATTTTATCCTTCAAAGTTCAAGAATCACCTACAGGGGCAGCTAGGTGGTCCAGTGAGTAAAGCCTGCCCCCAGAGTCGGGAGGACCTGAGTTCTGTTCTGGCCTCAGACACTTAACGCCCACACAAAAAAAACTAGCCACGTAACCTTGGGCAAGTTACTTAACCCCAATTGTCCTCCAAAAGGCAAAAAAAAAAAAAAAGATTCTAGCAAAGGCCTTCCAGGAACTAATAGATTTCCTTAAAACAGCAGTGGCTACTCAGAGAAAATAAAACCTATAGAACACAGGTGTAATAGTAATGGAATTTAAAGATCCCCCTTTATTGGCTTGTTAAAACCCAGAGCTTGTGAATCCCACTTGTGGGATGGACTTGTTGACGTGAAAAGAGAGTGCTGAACTGGGAGGAGCTGGTGACATAAATTTAGAGAAACACAAGAAAAGAGAGAGGCAGAAGAACTTTTTGGAAGCAGCATCTTGGAGGCAGAGAGAGACTGAGAGGATTGCTGGGCCACTTTGAATTGCCCAGGACTTTTGAGAGCTGCCACCCAGAGCTGCCAAGGACTGAGGAGACATGGCTGTTTTGCCGGTACTTTGCCTGTTTTGATGTTGTTTTGCCAGATTTGTCCACTGGTGAAAGATAGCCTTGTTGTTGCAGAGGCCTTGGAACCTTGCTGTTGGTTCAGAGCTCCAGAGACTGTTCTGCAGACAGTGAGTGAATTCTGTCCACTGGTGAAGGACAGTGCTGTTGTTGCAGAGATTCTGGAACCTGGCTGTTTGTTCAGAGCTCCTGAGACTGTTCTGCAGGCAGAGAATGAATTAATGAAGACACTGGCAATGTATCTCGTGGCCTTGCTAAGCTTTGTCTCCCCAGGAACAAAGATTGCTGAGAACTTGCCTCGGGTCAAGATGAATAAAAGACCTCTCTTTGGGTATTAAATGCTGTGCTTAAGCTTGTTGTAACTCTGGGGTAGATGGCCTATTCAGTTGTAATCCAAAGGTGGGGAACTTTTGACATTTTTGTGCTCTGTGATTGAACAAATGAATGTACTTTAGTTATGATTGGAAACTAATCTCCATTTGAGAAGAGGGGCTTTGTGGTTGACTAAATGAATGTACAGCCTAGGGGTGGAGTAGTACTTAGAAGAGGGTCTTTTGGATTGATTAAATGAATGTAATGTCCAGGGGTGGGGTAGTACTTGATTGAATTACATTTGGCAAATGCTGTATTTTGAATGATGCTATATTTTGATTTTCTCTGTTCTTAATTTTTCACTGAATAAAATGGAGAGCCCCTATGCTGGTATTCTGAACCTTGGGAAGTTGCCTTTGCTTGGCATCACAACAGGCCTTGCTAGCGTCTCCATGAAGCATCTAACAGAGGGCTATGTCCCTGAGAAAATATCAAGTAACCCATTTGAAGGATTACAGCCAAGACTAGGGTCCTCTAGGTTATCTTCCATGAGTTTCCCAGAAACTTCTAGATCACCTTCATTTTATGAGTTTGATTAGATATTGCCGTGTAAGCATTATTTCTAGAGAGCTGAAGAAAGGAAGTTGTTCCACTTATGATCTTCTGCTAGCAGACACATATACATACATAAACCCACACTCAGAAAAAATCATGGTCTCTCCTGCCTATACAACATCTATCATCCCTTGTCTTTCAGTATTAGCCTCTCATTACGAAGTACTTAAAGTGATTGTTTTATTTGGAAAACAAGTGCTTTCTCATCAATTTCATTAGTGATCCTGGGCCTTCCCTACAAAGGTATCATTTCTTTTGGCTCTGGAAAGTTATTTTTTTAATGAACTTTGAAAAATTCTACTTAATAATTTCCATGTTCTTCTCTCTGTGTTAAGACATATGGACCCAGCTGAAATGCCTTCAAGCAACAATCTTAATTAAAGCTCATATTCCCATAGGCTTTAAGGTTTTCAAAATTACTTTCTCAGATAGGGAGCACAAGTACTTTATAGATGAGGGATCTGAGGCTTAGAAACAGAGTATCTTGCCCAAGGTCACACAGTCATTAAATGTCAGAATCAGGATTTGAACACAGGTTTCCTGACTCCAGGTCCAAACCCTTTTCCTCTAAACCATCTTGATTCTTTTATCATGGATGACTCCTACTGTGGACAATCTTTGGAAAATTCAATCATGCCTGTCACATGCCCACATGGAATATATACTAGGGTTTTAAAAGGATAGGGAAAAATGAGAAAACACGGTTCCTGCTTTCAAGGAGTTTAAGCATATAATGGGGAAGAAAGCATTCACACATGAAATTGAATGTAACTACTCAGTGCTAATGGATCCACACTCATCAGTGATAAGAACATGATATTGCAGAGATGGGCTGAACACTTCCATAGTGTTCTCAACAGATTATCATCAATCAATACTGAAGCTATTGACCACTTACTGCACGTTGAAGTCAATCCCTCTTTAGCCAAACTTCCAACTTGAGGAAGTTTTGAATGCTATTAGGCTCCTCTCCTGTGGCACCTGGTGCTGATTCCAGTCCAGCAGAAATCTACGAGGCAGGGGATACACTGCTCATACAAAAACCAACTGAAAATTTCTGGGTTCTGTGGCAGGAGGCAGTTATCCACCAGGAGATCAAGGATTCCTCCATTGTCCATTAATATAAAGGAAAAGGAATTAGGTTGTCATGTCATAACCACAGGGGTCTCCCTCCCTTACTCATTGCTGTCAAGATTCTTGCTAGAGTCCTTCGCCTAGAAGATGATCATCTACCCAAGAGCCTGGGGCTTCAGAAAGGGCTGAGGAATAGACAACGTGGGATTTGCTGCCTAGTAACTCCAGGAGGAATGTCAGGAGAAGAACAGAATTCTGCACACATTATTTCTTGATATGACCAAGGCCTTTGATACTGTTGGTAATCAGGGCTTGTGGAAGAACATGGTAAAATATGGTTTCCCGGATAAGTTCATTAGTATTGTGTTGCATTTTCAGGATGGCATGCTTCAAGGCGTTTTGGATAATGCTCTTGAGCTTTCCCAATCACCACTGGAGCAGAGCAAGGACATGTGCTTGCTCCCATGATTTTTAGCATGATGTTTTCAGCAACATCGTCATATGCTTTCAATGAGGATGGAAATGACATCAAAGTCAACTACCAAGCTGACAATAAATTGTTTAACCTGAAAAGGTTATAAGCCAAGAGTAGAGTAGAGGGTCAGTTGGTGCACAGATGATTGTGAACTCCATGCAGCCTCTGAGGCTGAGATGCAACATAGTATGGATCGGGGGCAGCTAGGTGGCACAGTGAATAAAGCATTGGCCCTGGAGTCACTAGAGTGTAATGGTAATGGGAATTTGGAGGTCTTCCCTGCTTTGATGTTCCCTAATAGGCTGAATGTAATCACATGGAGTCTGTGGTGGGAGGAGTTTGCTGAAGGGTGGAACAGAGCACACAGCAAGCTGGGAGTCAGAGCAGCTAGACAGTGGGATAAAGAGGACATACCCCAGGGAGACAGTTAAGCTTGTGAGTAAATGTTGGCTTGTGGGAAAACTAAAGTATTGTGCCATTATGGCTTATGAACTTCTTGCTACCACAATGGAATAGGCTTACTGGTTTGGGGATTCAGTTTTCTAGTGTCTGAATATGTGTTTTGCTTCTGTCTTCTATATGGAAAGTCCCATTATATTTTGCAATTGAGCACTATGCTGTCATATTTACAGTGATGTTGTGAATACTGTGTTGGCGCTACACCTGGACAGGTGAGTTGCAGAGAAAATTGGAATTAAAGTGCTTTAAATACATGAGAAGAGCTCATAATGGATCCTGGGAGGTAACAGGAAGTCAATACTGTTATTAGGGGGGAGGGAGGTGACTTAGTCAGACCTATGCTTCAGGAAAAGAATTTTCTTTATATATTATATAGAGGATGGCTTAGAATGGGGAGAGACTAGAGACAAAGAGATCCTTTAGGAAGCTACAGCAACAGAGTGGTGAATAACTTATGTGGCATAGATAAGAAGTTTTCTACTTCACAGGGGATTAAGTGGTCAAGTTAAATGCTTCCTAGTCAAGAGATACCTAGAAAGATATACAAGATTTGGATGACCAATGACTGAAAAGACTTGATCTAGCTATTTGGAACTGAGATTTCCAGAGAAAAAAATTGCTGATGAGAGGAGTCATTTATCAGAGCCTCGATGACAGGTGTTTGAAAAGGCAAATATTATATTTGCATGGGTATGTATTTCAAAATGATTAATTTTCAAATTAAGGCTAGAGATCCAGCTCACTGAAATGTAACTAGGCAGAAAAATTCTTTGACAGTCTTTTTTCCCCAGTTCATTCCCTCATTCTCTGTCTCACACTCCTTCCCAGAAATATCCCTGGGCCTCCCAAATATAAATCTTTAAGTGATCTGCCTCCAGCTATGGAACTCTCTTAAGGGATGGCATAAGAACTCCTTGATGAAACACAATGTGACTTTGGAGACTTTAGGGCTACAGACCCAAGTAAAAATCCATAGGATGAGGCTTCAGGCATCATTCAACTAACAACACTGCAAACTGTATTCAAGTGAGCAGGAGGCAAGTCAAGAAAGAACCTCTTCCATGTAGCCCCATCAAAATCCAGTCAAGTTCCAGAACTCAGCTACAAAGGAAACCCCACCTCCCCTCAGAGCAGCAACATCTTGACCTTTCCAAGGTATTTTCACATCATTCAGTTCAAAGTCTGTAAGCCTTAGGTGTAGATCTTATCAACAAATCAATCAATAAGCATTTAATCAATAACTACAATGTGCCTATGTCAATGAAATCACAAGTCCAGTCCCTATTGCTAAATTCTGGGAATACAAAAACAAAATCGAAGCAATCTCAGCCTCAAGAAGCTTACATTTTAATACAAAGATAACCTGGGGGAACCAGTGAAGTCTTCCCACATTTGGGTGGTTCCTGAGCTGTCTTGAAGGACACTAGCCACAAGGGACAACCAGAACAAAAGCTTGAAGGCAAAAAATGGAATGGAATGTATGAGGGCTAGCAAGTAGATCAGCATGGCCCCTAGGCTGTAGGAGGAAGAAATGCATAAGAAGGCTGAAAAAGTAGGAGGAGGAAGGTTGTGAAGAAATTTAAAAGGCAAACAGAGAAGCAGCAGATCAGTCAATCCTAGAACTAAGAGGGAGGCAGGCAGTGGATTGTTTTGAAATGGGATTGGGGTGGGCAGGGAGTGACATGATTAGATCTATACTCTAGGAAAATCACTTTGGTTACTACACGGGAGTATACATTAGCCAGGGAAGAAATTCAAGTGGGGAGAACAAATAGAAAACTCTTGCAACAATCCAAGTGAGAACTTAGGAGGCAGTGAACTAAGATGATGGTTGGGTGAATGGAGAAAAGAATGTGAGAAATGTTCCAGAGACAGAAATGATAAGATCTGGCAACCAAGTAGATAAGGGGGTGATTCAAGGTACTGAGGTTTTCAACCTGAGTGACTATAAGTAGGATTGTGTCCTCAAAAGTAAGAGGGTAGTTAGAAAAGGGATGGTTTTCCAGGGAAAGATGATATTTCAGACATTTGGAGTTTTGAGATGCTTATGAGACAACCAGTTCAAAATGTCCAACAAGATGCTTGTGCTGTGTGACTGGAAATCAAAAGGGAGACTAGGGAAACAAGAGGGGGCTCCAGCTCCCACCACCTCCAATTCATGTAAAAGGGGACTCTGAACAAACTTTGGAGCTACAGAACCCACAAAATGACACAGAAAAGCTAACCTTCCACTGAAGACAGCCCAGCAGGCCGGCAGGAATCTGGCAGTGAAGCACTCTGGGAGCCTAGCCCAGCCCTACAGGAGCCAGAGGTTTTAGCCCCAGGGCGGGCCTGACCAACCACCAGCTGGAGGGACTCCAGATCATCAGCAGCTGTGGTGGTCCAGAATTATCAAAACATAGATGGTAAGGACAAAGTGAGAGGTTGATGCAGTTTGGACTTTGGGACACAGTAGTTGGGAGCCGCTGAGGAGCCATGGCTGTGCAGCGGCCCCCCACGGCCCCCAGGTGGCAGCTTCAGCTCCTGGCCTGCAGAGTGTAGGGGGACAAAGCACCAGTCTGAGGGGGAATCCCTCTTGCTTTAACCTGCTTGGATCTGGATTGCAGTCTAGGGTGGAGGTCCTGGGATGTGTGTCAAGCTTGCCAGAGCATGTGGAGACCTCAGAGAGGGCATCACCTTCGGCAGCTGAGAAAACCTCAGCGTTTGGAATGAAGCTCCCCTGTGTGGTGGCAGAGTCCTACTGTGGCAAAAAGTCCTAAAGCCAAGTAACTGAGTGGCAAAATGAGTAGGCAAAGAAAGCAAACAAAGCAGAAAAATCCAACATTAGACTCCTATTTTGGGGACAAGAAGGAGCAAAGCATGGAAAAGGAGGAAGACAGTGAAGTCAGAACTCCTGCACCAAAAGCTTCAAAGGAAAATACAAGCTGGTTACAGGCTATAGAGGACCTTAAGAAGCAGATAAGAGAAATGGAGGAAAAATTGGGAAGAGAAATGAGAACGATGCAAGAAAATTATGAAATGAGAGTCAACAGCCTGACTGAGGAAAATAACACCTCAAAAAATAGACCAACTCAAATGGTAAAAGAGGCTCAAAAAGGCAATGAGGGGAAGAATGCCTTAAAAAGCTGAATTTGCCAGATGGAAAAAGACTCTCAAAAGCTCACTGAGGAGAATCATTCCTTCAGAATTAGATTGGAACATATGGAAGCTAATGACTTTATGAGAAATCAAGATGCTGTTAAACAGATCCAAACAAATGAAAGAATAGAAAGCAATGTGAAATATCTCATGGGAAAAACCACTGACCTGGAAAATAGATCCAGGAGAGATAATTTTAAAATTATTAGACTACCTGAAAGCCATGATCAAAGAAAGAACCTAGAAATCATCCTCCAAGAAATTCTCAAGGAAAACTCCCCTGATGTCTTAGAACGAGAGGGCAAAATAGAGGTTGAAAGAATCCACTGATCACCTCCTAAAAAAGATCCCAAAAAGAAAACTCCTAGGAATATTATAGCCAGGTTCCAAAATTCCCAGATCAAGGAGAGAATATGACAAGCAGCCAGGAAGAAACAATTTGAATATTGTGAAAACACAATCTGGTTAACTCATGATCTGGCAGCTTCTACACAGAGGGATTAAAGGGCTTGGAATATGATATTCCGGAGGTCAAAGGAGCTGGGATTAAAACCAAGAACCACCTACCCAGCAAAACTGAGTATCATGTTTCAGGGGAAAATATGGTCATTCAGTGGAATAGAGGACTTTCAAGCATTCTTGCTGAAAAAACCAGAGTTGAATAGAAAATTTGACATTCAGATACAAGAAGCCAGAGAAGCATGAGAAAGGAAACAGGGAAAAGAAATCATAAGGAACTTATCAAAGTTGAACTATTAACATTCCTACATGGGAAAATGATAATTGTAACTGATGAAACTTTTCTCAGTATGAAAATAGTTGCAGGGAATAGAAACATATATACATATATATGTGTCTATATGTCTATATCGGAGGGTATATGAGCATATGAATATATATGTGAATGTGTGCATATATGTGAACAGGTATATATAGATAGAGGGCACATGACCAATTGATTAGGAAAGGATGATACTTAAAAGGTGAAATTAAGAGGTGAGAGAGGAATATAATGAGAGGAGATGGGGAGAGACAGAATGGGGTAAACTATCTCATATAGAAGAGGCAAGGGAAAATGGTTACAATGGAGGGGAAGAACAGGAAGGCAAAAGGGAATGGGTCAACCTCATTCTCATTGAATTTGGCTTAGGGAGGGAATGGCATACACACTAAATAGGGTATCTCACCCTACAGGAGAGTAGGGGGGAAGGGGATGAGAGGGGGGATGATGGAAGGGAGGGCAGACTGGGGAGGAGGGAAGTTGGAGGCACCCACTTTTGAAAAGGGACAGGATCAAAGTAGAGAATAGAACAAGTGGGAGATGGGATAGGAAGGAGGGAAATATAGTCAGTCTCTTACAATATTCTACTATGGTAATGTTTTGCATTAGCTACACATGTACAACCTATACTGAATTGCTTATTTTCCCAATAAGGGTGTGTGACAAGGGAGGAAGGGAATGAATCTGGAATTCAAAGTTTTAAAATCAAGTGTTTAAATATGTGTGTGTGTGTGTGTACTATTATTAATACTATTTTACATGTAATTGGGAAATAAGATATACAGGCACTGAGGCATAGAGATCCACTGGAAAAGTCAAAGAGGGTATGGGAGAAGATATGGGAGAGAGCAGATTGGAGGAGGAGATATCCTGTGGGACTGCTATTTTGGGGCGGTGGGTAGGAGAAAAACAGGGAGAAAATTTGTAACTCAAAATCTGGCAGAAATGAATGATGTAAATCAAAAGTTAATAAAGGATTTGAAAAATTAAAAAAAAAGAAGCAAGACTGGGATTGGATAGAGCTGTTGCTGTGCCCAGAAAACTCGGGCAACAAGTAACAATTTGGAATTGGACACTTTATTATATGCCATGTTGGCTGATCAGGTCACATGTTGAGCTGATGAGGTACCATCGTACATCCCAGGTCGTACAGCAGCGATCTCAGGTAAAACCTCAGCTTTTAAAGGGAGCCCACGAGGCCAATGGTTAGGTGTTACTTAAGCAGAAACTTGCAGAGGCCAAAAACAGTGATTGGTCAGTACATACCTTGAAATTCCCGCCGGGGCCAAGTCTCCCTGACCCACCTATGCAAGTGAGCTGACTGGGAAAGGGCGGAGACCCAGTGGGGGAGGGCGGAGCTGACTTGGCAGTCTGCTCACTTCCCTGAGGTTGGGGGACAGGGAAAACCAGGTATAACATTGTGAGTCATCTGCATAGATATAATAATTGAATCCCTGGGAGTGGATGAGATCACCAAAAGAGAGAGTATAGAGAGAAAAAGAAATGAAGACCCAAAACAGAGCCTTGGTGTAAAACTGGAAAAGACCGCAAGGATATCCTTGGGCCCAGCCTTCCTTCAGACCTCAGGTAGGAAAGGTACTATTATCTTCTTTTTGCAGATAAGGCCACTGAAGCCTCTTCCAGCTAACTCCATATCCATTTGTTCTTGCTTAGAACCCCTAACATCCAGACCTCTCTTTAGTTTTCCCCAACCCCCAAATGCAGTAAATCTCTAAATCATTATCCAGTACTCTCACCATTTCATAGGTGGAGAAATTAAGTCACACAAGAGATTCTGGTGTTACATAAAGGAATCAGAGAAAATTACTGGGGGAAATTTACCATATAGCAGAACGCACTCGGTTTGCCAAGCAATAATAACACATCATCTGGCTTGTTGAAATCTATCCTTTCTTCAGAAAAACCACAGGGGGTGAAGTTTACCTCAGTTCTCTTCCCCATGCCCTGTGGTTTCAAGTAAGAGATTCATCTCCATGGCTATACATCCAGCTCAAGATCTAGATGCCTCAGGATCCAGTGGTTGAAAAAAATCACCTGCATCATTTTCCTTTGAGGGTTGTAGGAGGAATGAGTGAGACTTCTGCTTACAGATGCTACTCCCCCTTCACACTCTTCACCCAGCTCTTCCACTAGAAGCCTTTATGACCAATACTAAACAGAGAATGTATATTTCTAGGCACTAAGTTCTAACCTTCTGGAAGAAAGATACAACCTCCATTGGCAACATATTAAGTCCTAATAGTTAAAAGTTACCTTCATCTCAGTGGTTCCCTCTTAATACAAGGAGCCAAGATTTACTTAACATCTCTCTTTGCTGGTTCATTGATCCCACCCAGATGGAACATCAATATCTAACATTCCCTCAGGGGTAGCTAGCAGCTCCACTTAGAAGTACTCAAACTCACAAGGCTCAGATCATCCAAATTTTATTTGTAAATTTATGGACATAGAAAGAACTATAAACCAAGCCCACGGAGAGTTTTAATACCCCACCCTCACCTCAGTGGACAATCCTCCACCCAAGGACTTGTATAGTCCGTGTAGAAGTACTGCACTTAACAGTACTATGCTGAGAATGCCTTTAGGAAGGTGCAAAATCCAGGTTTATTCCCCCATGTCATCACTTTTCCTGGGAACCCCTAGTCTGCACTGCATTGTCTTTTCCCTAATAGTTCACGTAGCAGTTTCTCCGTTCCTTTCTTTCTCTGGTAGCTCTGCTCCCAGCACAGAGGTGGTTCCTGTGGCTCAGCTCCTTTGTCACTATTCCCAGGTCTACCACTCTCTCCAGAGAACTTTGTTTGCTTCTCCAAGGGACCAGCTCTCTAACCACTGACCAATATTTAGTGATGAGTATAGAACCCCTACCTCATCCAGCTGAGTTTATAGCTTGAAATACATCTCAGGAACAGAATAACTCCCTCCTTTGAGAATTCTTCTTTTGTACACCCAGGTTACTACAGCCCTTGACATTTTCATGCCAAAGGTCTTGTAAGATAAAATGAGGAAAACTGCCCTTGCGAACAAAGGTCCCAATGACAAAATTACAAACTCCCTCCCCACACCTGGGAGGTCACAGCCCTGACTGCTGTTTGTAACACCGAAGCCTCTTCTGTGGGTCAGCTTCTTTCTCTGTGAAATGTGGGGAGTTCTGAATAACAACTTAGGGTTTCTCAGTAGAACTCCTAAAAGGCCTGGAGGCTAGGATACTCTAAGTACTATGGGACTCTAAAAAGAAAGGATAAGAGAGTGAATGGACGGAGAATTAGCTCCATTCATTCCATGTTCTAATAGGTCTCTATTCCAACCTCTTTCAGAGTTATGGCAAGTTAATAATTGCATCTTCTCTCCTTCAGTCTCTGGGTCAGCATCCTTCCACGTGGTAGTGGGGGTTGAAGGGGCACCACCACTATTTTCCTATTTATCTTGCCATCACCTGTCTTCACATTACACTGGGACTACTCAGGGAAAAAAAATCTCTGAGAGAGATGGGAATTTAATGCAGCTGCTCCTAGCATAGGCGTGTACACCAAGGAAAAGAGGAGATGTTTTCAGTCCCTACCACATAAGTATACCAATTCACAAAGGATTCGTGATTTCAGTAGTTTGCAAGAACTCCTAGTGTGGAGTTTCCTCAGTTGTGATGCAGATCACAAATGAGCTATGACTTATCAGGTAATTCTTAAGGCATTGCCTCAGACTCTGAGTGATGAAGGGGAAGCTAGGTGACACAGTGAATAGAGGCCGCAGCCTGGGGTCAGGAAGACCTGTGTTCAAATCTGGCCTCAGCTACTTACTAGCTGTGTGATCCTAGGTGAGTCATTTAACCCTGTTGGCCTCAGTTTCCTCATCTGTAAAATGACCTGGAGAAGGAAATGGCAAAACCACTCTGGTAGCTTTGCCAAGAAAACACTAAGTGAGGTTATGAAGAGTTGGACACAACTGAACAAAACAGAGATTAAGTGACTTGCCCAAAGTCACACAACTGCTAAGAGTGAGAGGCAAGACTTGAATTCTGGGTGTCCCTGCCTAAAAATATAGCACTTTCTTATTCCCTTATTATACTGCTATGCGCAAACTTAGTTTCCTTTTAATTCTTGAATTCATTCTAAGTCTATTAAACCAGCAGTCACTCCAAGATGATCCTTGTTCAGATCTGACCCAGCTCTAGGCTCGGCTAGGCTTAGCTACTGTGCTTTAGCTGAGGGCCTGGGGGTGGGGGTATATTGGGAACCAGGAAAGGGCTTGTAACCACAAAAATGTCTCAGGCAACTCTCTTAAGTTGCAGAGCCAGTGCTATGCTCCTTGGTAGAGAACATTTCCTCAGTGGTAACTCCAGCCTACTGGCACAATTACACCACTGAAATCACAGAGGGAGCAAAAACAAACCATGATAATAGCTCACATTTGTAGAGTGCTTTAATGTTAACTAAATGCTTTCCTTACCACTACCCTGTCAGGTAGGTAGACCAGTAATGTCTGTTTTACAGATGGAGAAATACTGTCTGTCCAGGTATCCCGTGTGGATGGGCTGCTCAGAGTGCTGACGGGCTACTTTACATAATCTCTGACTATATTCCTTGGGCAGGCACCTCACCTCTTCCTCCTTGATCAGTTGAATTAGATGGAAAGTGCTAGAAGACTTGCTGATGTTCAGGCAGCCATGGTTGCCCGACAATAACAGCTCATCACTGGGAGTACCCCTGAGTCCGTGGGCTGTTTTTTCATCATGCACTTATCTATTCCAGAGCCACTGTGTTTTATATCACACCTCTATGAAGTAGCTTCTCCAATCTTTTCACAGAGTTCCCTTCCTCTCCCTCCTTGTGGCAGGTAGTTAGGAATTTAACAAGCATGTCCACTGTCCTTTCTGTACCCTGGAGTTCACTATCCAGTACATAAAAAAGTTCAAGTCCATTAACACAGAGCTTTTCCATCTTTTTGTTGCCAAGACCATTAGAAGCAGGTTCCCTGGTTTTCTCTAGTAAGGATCTATGCTTTCATTTCAATGAAATAACTAACAGTGATTCCAAGGAACCAGTGATATCTATGCTGACTGAGAGGTGATGAACTCAAGATACAAAATGAGAATACATTTTTGAACATAGACAACAGGGAAATTTCTTTTTGCTTAGTTCTACATATTTGTTACAAGGGTTTTTAGGTAGCACAATGGATGAAGCACTGGGTCTGGAGTCAGAAAGATCTGGAGTTAAAATTCAACCTCAAATACTTATTAGTTGTGTGACCTTGGGCAAGTCATTTAACCTCCATCTGCCTAAGTTTTCTCAGCTGCAAAATGGGGATAATAATAACACCTACCTCACAAGGTTGAGATGAAAAGGTATCTGATAGTAGTGATAAAGTGCTTGGCACAACGCCTACACACAGTAGGCTTATGAAATTTGTATTCCTTTTTTTCTTTCTCTTTCATTTAAATTGGGAGCAAAATAGTAGGAAAAGAAAAAAAGGACATTACTTGAAAAAAATAAAATAAAACTTTAATGGAGGAAGAGGGAGGAATCTTGTTTGCTTGAAGGAAATACCTGCCATTGTCCTAACGACTCTGCAATCCGCTCCAGCTATGATTCAAAGGGGTCATCTCCAGGTAAGTAAGCAACCCAGGTCTCTCCCTGCCCATGCCCAACAACAACTATTGTTTGGAGGAGATGACCTCAGGCTTTACTATCTGTTTCAGGATCCATCACAAAGCCTGAGCCCACATCTTTCCTGGCACAAAGTCACCAGCTAAGAGGAGCTAAAAGTCACCAGACACATCCTCTACCCTCCATCTTTCCTTCCCCAAGGAAGACTCCACATCCCGTAAGAATTCTGGATCTGGAGTAGTGAGATTGTTATTGCTATACAAGTGTTCACAAACATCTCACACAAGATGGCAGCAACATTGTCCTCCTTTCTAAAGACTTTTTCTGGTACTTCAGACACACTCAGAGGGTTCCTGGAAATCCACAGAATGCTTTCCGTGGTGGCCTTAGCGCGGTCTTAAACAGTTTTATTAGTGCTTCCCCCCCCAAAATCAATGGTCCTTTGTCAGGATCCATATTCATCACTGTGTACCAACCTTCTAATAACTAGACTGTGTTGTTTACCATTTGAACATACAATAAATCACAATTGTATAAAGCTTCCTAAGTTTATACCTCACTGGCCACTTGCAAAATTACTGTCCCAACTGGGCTACTTCTAATTTTGAAAGCCTGTGCTAAAAGAGAAATCAAATTCTCATTGAACCCAGGTGTCATTCTCTCTCTCTCTGTCTCTCTCTGTCTCTGTCTCTCTCTCTGTCTCTCTGTCTCTGTCTCTGTCTCTGTCTCTGTCTCTCTCTCTCTGTCTCTCTCTCTCTCTGTCTCTGTCTCTCTCTCTCTGTCTCTCTCTCTCTGTCTCTCTCTCTCTCTCTCTCTCTCTCTCTCTCTCTCTCTCTCTCTCT
>NW_027185809.1:5299462-5320891 GCF_028583685.1 Petaurus breviceps papuanus
CTCTCTCTCTCTCTCTCTCTCTCTCTCTCTCTCTCTCTCTCTCTCTCCCCCCTTTCCCCCCTAGATCCAATCAGAGATCAAGTCCTGTAGTTTCCAACTTTCCACCTTTGTAGCCCATATTTAGTGTTTGTGTGTATGTGTGTATATGCTCCCTTCTCTTCTTTGACACTGTCACCACCCTGGGACAAGACTTCATTACCTCACACCTGGACTATTGCAATTGTCTGCTGGTTAGTCTAACTGCCTCAAGTCTCTCCTCACTCCAGTCCACCCTTCAATTACTTGTCAAATTGAACTTGAAAAATGCAGATCTAATTTGATCACCTCTCCCCCTATTCAATAAGCTCCAGTGGTTCTGTATTGACTCCAGGATCAAATATCAAATCTTGTTTGCCTTTCAAGGCCCTTCATAACCTGGCCCTTTCCACCTTTCCAGTCTTCTTATGCATCACTCTGTCCTTTACACACCCTACAAACGAATGTACTGGTGTCCTCCTTGTTTGACACTTATCTCCCAACTCCACGAGTCATCTCTGGCTATGGCCTTTGCATGGAATATTCTCCCTCCTCCTCTCTGACTCTGAGCTTTTCTGGCTTCCTTGAAGTTTTAGCTAAAGCTCCACCTACGAGTAGAGGACTTTCCCAGTCCCCCTTAATCACAGCGCTTTCTCTCTGAGATTACCTCCAGTTTGCCCTATATACATGTTGTTTGTTTGGGATTTTTTCCAGCCTTTCTTTGTATCCCCAATGCTTAATACAATGCCTGGCACACAATTGTGGTGTTTTTCCTTCGTTTTCAAAGGGGACCATGGTATCAAGGGAAATGATAACTTTGATGTGAGGAAGGGAGGGCTGTGCAAGGTCACCAGCCTCACTTTCTCCTCCAGTCATCTGGATCGAGTGACCAGATATTTATCAGGATGGCTGGAGATGACCCAGGATGCAATGGGAGACCCTGGCCCTTCTAGGCTAAGGTCGTTTCAGGTACTCACTTAGTGTGAGGTAATGCCCATTCAGTGACTAGGCCACTGTAAGAAGTGAGTCGAGGAATGGCCCCTTTAATTGGAAGAAAAAAAGAAAAAAATCAAGCTAGGAGGGGAAGACCCTCTGGGTTGCTGTTCCAAAGAGAAACAGTTACCATTGACATTTACCCTAAATCAGGAGGGCCCAAAATATAGCCATTAAGTGGAGTATGGGCAGGGACCTATTGTGATCCAATCTATGAGCTTCCAAGTGAGCTGGGGTTGTTTTGTGAAAGAAGAAAGAAAGGAAGAGAAAGAGAGAGAAATCTAGCCAGTAAACCCCAAGTTAAGTGGGCAGCTTCTGTTCATCAAAATTTACCTTTCTTGTCTCCCTTGGCACATAACAAGAGTTTAATAAATGCTAGTTGAGTAGTCAAACCCCCAAATTACATCAGAGGTTCCTTCCAGATGTGAATGACCTATGTACACTCTGGGGGAGGATTATTTTCTGGCTTATTGCCTTTTTACCTATTTGAAAATTCAATATCTGGAACTAATCTCCACCACCACTCTCTCCAAAGACAGGTATCAGCTAAACTTGAAAGCACTCCAGTTGACATAGCTCAAAACATATTACATATGAAAGGGCACGGAAAAGATTTGCATCAAAACTCTTGTATTTATAAGAATCACCCTCCCCTAAAGATTTATATCATGTCTGTGATTCACAGTAGAGACTTTGAGTGAGTGCCTCTGAAAGTAAAATCTAGGATTTGTTCATCCACACCGATGCTCTCCTCAGACTTCTTTGTCTATACCACATTGCTCTTTCTCCTGTAATTCACCTCTTATCCCTATCCATGTTCCATCATTCCACTGCAGTTCTGTCTTCCATTCAGGTTTTCTGGATCCTCTTTGCCCTCATCCCTGTTGCTGCCCTCCATTCCCACTCCCTTTAACTCTGCTACCTGAATTTTCTCTCTCCTTCACAAGTAGTACTTGCTACTGTCTATTCAAGAAACTAGCTCTTGA
This sequence comes from Petaurus breviceps papuanus, assembly GCF_028583685.1. Taxonomy (NCBI): domain Eukaryota; kingdom Metazoa; phylum Chordata; class Mammalia; order Diprotodontia; family Petauridae; genus Petaurus; species Petaurus breviceps. The sequence goes on from NW_027185809.1 coordinate 5,301,457, forward strand.
TTAGCTAGCTTCTGGAAAGGTCAATCTGCCACTGCAACTGACAGTATTACAACTCTTTCTTGCCTCCAGGCCTTAGTAGCTGTAATCTTCAGAAGCTTTCTAGTTCCTTTACATCTCTTGGACAGTTCAAATGTTCGCAGAATCTGGACAATCCTCTTTGCATTACACCTTACACCAAGTCTTGGGGTCTAGAGAGGTACTTCTATTATCACTATACAGGCATACTTCATTTTATTGTGCCTTATTTTATTGCACTTTGCAGATATTGCATTTTTTTTAATTAATTGAAGATTTGTGGCAACCCTGCATCAAGCCAGTCTATCAGCACCATTTTTCCAACAGCATGTGCTCACATTGTTTCTCTGTGTCACATTTTGGTAATTCTCACAGCATTTCAAAATTTTCATTATTATTATATCTGTTATTGTGATCTATGATTAGTGATCTTTAATGTTACAATTGTAATTGTTTTGGGGCACCATGAACCATACCCATGTGAGATGGCAAATTTAATTGATAAATGTTGTGTGGGTTCTACTACACCAACCAGTCATCTGAATCCTTTTCTTCAGACCTCCCTATTCCCTGAGACACAATATTGAAATTAGGCCAGTTAATGACCCTACAATGGCCCCTAAGTGTTCAAGTGAATCAACCCATGTGGCAAATTTCATTGTTTTCTTATTTTAAGAAATTGCCACAGCCAGCGGCAAAGAATTGGAAATTGAGGGGATGACCATCAACTGAAGATTGGCTGAACAAAGTGTGGTATATGATTGTAACAGAATCCAATTTTGCTGTAAGAAATGATGAGCAGGGTGGTTCCAGAAAACCTGGATTTACATGAACTAATGCAAAGTAAAGTGAGCAGCACCGGAGAACACTGTACACAGTAACATCAATTTCATACGATGATCAACTGTGAATGACTTAGCTATTCTCAGCAGTACAATGATCTAAGATAATGCCAAAGGACTTATAATGAAAAATGCTGTCTACCTCCAAGAGAAAGAATTATGGAGTCTGAATGCAGATCAAAGCATGTTTTTTTTAACTTTATTTTTCTTGGGGTTTTTTTTTTTTGGTCTATGTTTTTTTTTCCCCCACAACATGACTAATATGGAAATATGTTTTGCATGACTGCCCATGTATGAGCTATATCAAACTGTTTGCCTTCTCATTGAAGGGGGAGGGAAGGGAAAAAGAAAATTGGGGATTCAATTTTTTTAATGAATGTTAAACATTGTTTAATATATAATTGGAAGAAATAAAATATTTTTTTTAATTTCAAAGAACATTTAAAAAGACATTGCCACAGCCACCCTAATCTTCATCAACCACCACTGTGATCAGTCATCAGCTATCAGCATCAAGGCAACACTCTTCCAAAGCAAAAATATTACAACTTGCTAAAGGTTCAGATGATAATATTTTTAGGAATAAAATATTTTTTAATTAAGGTATATACTTTTTTAGATATAATACTATTGAACACTTAATAGACTACAGTATAGTGTAAACACAACTTTTATATGCACTGGGACGCAAAAAAAAATTGTGTATGACTCACTTTATTGTGCTATTTGCATTATTGTGGCAATCTGGAACTAAACCCACAATATCTCTGAGATTTGCCTGGACTTGTCTTCCCATCTCCCATATTCCTCTGGGACAGATGGGATATGTTTTGCAAGTTAACTGAGGCTGATCTTTGAGAATATCTGTGGAAAAATAATTCATCACACTCCATTCAACTTTGTAATGACTCTCCTCAAACTTAGGCTGGTTCTCAGGTGACAAGTTTATCACCAGGACCACACTCTATAACTTTCTAGTTTGGTCACATCTTCCAGTGCTTGCATTCAACTAGCAGAGTCTTGAGTCTATCTCATAAGGGAATTTTCATAAGGAACTATGCTTGTGTAGCCTGAAGAAAAGAAGCCTGGAGAAGGGGGTTTTGGTGGTGGAGGGGACATGATAGCTGTCTTTGAGTATTTGAAGGGCTGTGGAGAAGGGATTAGATTTTATCCTAAAGGTTTGTGAACTGAAGATTTAACTGGTTCTTACAATCAAGGAAGATTTGAAAGCTTAACTATATTTTAAAGAGCATTTTCAGAAGCCAGAATTAAAATGTCCCCTTCCCACAAAGTCATGCATATCGCTCTCCTTGATTTCCAGTTCATGTCAAGCCATCAGAAATGGCCATCCATCAAAACTAACTTCTCCTACCGGAAACCACCACAGTTTTAAGATGTCTGGCCAACTATGAGCTAGAAATAGAAGCTATGGTTTCGAGCCTTTATTTGACCTTCAGTGCAATTGAATTGTTCACTTAGCCTCATTTATTTACCTTCAAGTCACAGCAGTAATCACAGAAGATGGCCTTTAAAGTGCACAAAAGAAATTCTTGTTCAATCATTTCAGTCATGCCCTATTCTTCATGACCCCATTTGGGACTTTCTTGGCAAAGATACTGTAATGGTGTAACCTTTCCTTCTCCAGCTCATTTTACATATGAAAGAACTAGGCAAACAGAGATAAGTGACTTACCCAGGGTCACACAGCTGGTGAGTGTCTGAGGCCAAATTTGAAATCAGAAAGAGGAGTCTTCCTAACCTCGGGTCCAGCACTCTATTCATTGCAAAGTAGCTATCCCTCAAAAGAAATAACATTAAAATAACAATCATATCATTTATAGATAAAATACAATTATAATTATATTTAAAATAAGTCATATGCATATATAATGTGCAAAATAAATTTTGGTATGTAAAATAAATTATAACGGGAGAAGGACTGGACCTGTGATCTCATTAATACACAAAAGTTCTGGATGAGTTGTAGAGTCACATAGAGAAGAGATTCTCAAACTTTTTAGTCTCAGAACTTCTTTATACTCTTAAAAAGTATTGAGAATAACCACCCAAGAGCTTTTGTTTATGTGGGTTATCTCTAGCAGTATTTATCATATTAGAAATTAAACAACTTAGCATTATTATGAAATAGTTTTGATTTCAAAGACTCTGAAAGCATCTTGGGGGCTCCCAAGAGGTCCCAGACCACATTTTGAGAACCATTGACCAAGAAGACTAAGAAGTTAACTGACTCACCCAGGATCATATGGCTAATATGTGTCAGAAGCAGGTCTTGAACTTAGGCCTTCCTGACTCCAAAGCTAACTCTCCATCTACTATGATACACTGCCTTACAAATCTGAATTACCTTTGGTCATGATTTTAAGTAATGAAAAGGGGCAAAAGACCACAAGATCCCCAGTTGCTTCTTTTATTTCCTCTAGGGGAGAAGGCAGGGCAATTGGGGTTAAGTGACTTGGCCAAGGTCACACAGCTAGTAAGTGTCAAATGTCTGAGGTCACCTTTGAACTCAGGTCCTTCTGACTCCAGGGCTGGTGCTCTATTCACTGCACTACTTGCCCCAGCTGCTTCTTTTGATGAAACATGAGGCCAATCCTAAGCCCCCAACTCTTATAAGGAAGTGGATCATTCCCTATAACTTTTCCATGAAATTCTGAATGGGTTTCAGTTGGTATTATTTAAAGAAAATTCCATACCACAAGTTTCCCCATGCTGGTTGAAATTGCAGAACTTTCCTGCATTGATAGATATAAAGGGGATCATGAAATTAGTAATCAAGCTGCAGATGATGCCTTCTACATGAACTGGCCTAGGAATTTGGAGAGACAGCGTGATATAGTGGCAAGAATGCTAGCTTTGGAATAAGAGCACCTGGGTTCAAATCCAAGATTTCTTCTGTAATACTTGTGTGAATTTGGGCAAGCTGTTTCCTTTCTCTGGTTCTCCTTCTTTATCTATAAAATAACAGGGTTGGCCAAGACGATCTCTAAGCATCCTTCCAGGTCGTGAGACTAATGGATCTTATCTTTTTTTCTCTTTTTATGGCAGATTCCCTTTTCCAATTGCACTTCTCTCAGGCTGGCATTTAGATTCTTTTGCCATCCCTAGACAGAGGAAGGAAGCCCAGAATACTAGAAAAGAGGTTGGAAATTAATTTTCTCACAGTTGATTGACATTGGATAAAAGTTATCTTTCAAAGTCCCCAGCACTTTTCAGGGAACTATCCAAAGATTCTCTTAAAAGAGTTTAAAGGTCTCAGAAGCTCAAACTCAGAGAACTCTGAGATTATTATTTTAAAGAGTCATCTTAATTTTATTTCTCTAAAGTTTCAAAGATATAAATATATACTCACCCTTCGATCATAGATATATAATTTCTTACTAGTAAACTGCTTTTTTTCCCCTTTGTGGTACATATGAGTTTTCAAATTCATGAACACTGGATGTGTATAAGTCACATTCCCTCCCTCCTCCCTCTCCCAGGAGATACTTGCCTACTCTGTAAATGAGGGAGAAAGACAGGATGAAAAGTGGATTTTGGCAAATGAAAAAGTTTAGATGTATCCCTCTGGATACCTGTAAATGCATCCAAACCTGCCCAAGATACATTCCCATGGGCAGACAAGAAGAAGAGAACTGAACTGCTATAGATCCCATGGGCCCAAGGAAAAATAAAGGTTATTAATCCAAAATTCTTCTTTCTTCATCCCCAGTTATCGCTCTCTCTCTCTCTCTTGCCAAAAACCCCGTGTTTTCAAACATAAAAAGCAAAAAAAAAAAAAAAAACCCTTCACTCCTGCTATTAGCCGTACAGATTCACACATCTGTAATGTTCACCCCAATAGGAGTCAAAAATATTCACAGGCTTGTGAATAGTCAAATTAGTGCTAAAAAATGCAGTGACGACAGCTGTGTTCAGAGGCTATTTTTAAGGGTGGCAGGATCTGAAATTCACCAGAGCTGAGAACTGCGGTTCTAATAATTTTTATTAATTTTGAAATATGCCATTCCTTCCAAACTCCCCAGCTTTTTGACTCATGCCAAATTCATTCACAGCAGTGTCTTCGAACTCCAGAGGTTGACACCATAGTACAGAGAAAACAGCCCCAACTAGCCACCATACGGATGCTCAAATTGGTTTTTAAATCTTCATTATTCTAATCTGTGCAGGGATTCTAATCCCCAGTGAAAGGAGGACGTGATGAGGTACTTTCTTTCTATGCGCTTATCCTTCCTACCTGTGTGTATTTTAAATATAATGAGCTAGATTGTAAAAGAGACATTTCAAATAAGGTTCAAAGGAGCCAAGGGGCATAATCACATTTTACGACCTTTAGCCAGGTAATTGAGACTTTGCAATTAAAGCCAGCAGTGCTGGGAAAAGCAGGTAGGTGTTGCCCTGGCATCTCAGTGGGCATAGTGACTGCCTAACTGACAGTCTCCCATCTGCTGTCATGTGCCAGCAGAGCTTTGTCCCCAGGTTCTGTGAATTGATTGCCATATATTATCAAGTGCATCCCACTTGCTCAAGAAAAAATAGCTCCTCAATTTGCTCCAACTGGTTAGATCAATCCCATCCCCAGGAAAGTCCTTTTGGTGGCCAGTCAAGGAAAATACTGGGGATAGGCAGTTCGAATGGACACACTCAACAGACCAGAGATGGGATTTCTCACTTGCTCTCATTGTTCTGTCTATCTAAAATGCCATTCCCACTAATCACATTCCATTTATAGGCCCACCCATAGCCCTGATTCCTCCAGGAAGGTTTTCCTGAACATCTTCAACCACAAGAGTCTTTCTCTCTACTCCGAATTCCTACGGATTCTGATAGTCTTCTGAATACTGTCAGTTTAGTTAAGCAATGACTCACAGAGCATGAATTATCTTTTATCTGTTATCTTTCCCAAAACCTCTGTTTAAGGAGGGTTTTCAGGCCAGAGCTATCTATTCTTTTCCCATCTGCCTATATTCCTTTGTACTATACATTCCCTCTCCCCACCTTTTCAATGTCCTTTGGTGTGCTGTCTTCTCATGTTAGTTTGTAAGCTCCTTGAGATAAAGGACTGTCTTTCTTTTTCTCATTTATATCCCCAGTGCTTAGCACAGCGCTTGGTATATAGTAGGTGCTTAATAAATGTTTATCGACTTTTTATTATTATGGGCCAGGTAATAAACTAAGTACAGGGGATATGAAGACAGAAAAGGAATAGTCTCTTCTCTCAAAAAGCTTACATTTTATCAGAGAAGATAACAAGTACACATATAACGATACATAGAATGTATACAAATAAATACAAAATTAAAAAGTATATAGGTAGGGGTAGGGCCCTAGTAGCTGGGGATATCAGGAAAGAAATTCTTTAGGAAAAAAAAAAAAAAGAAGTTTGAGCTAAGTCTTGAAGGTAGGAAGGTATACTATGAAAAAAAGCATTTAATAAGTGCCTACTATGTGCCAAACAATGTGGCAAGCACTTTACAAATGTTATTTCATATAACCCTCACAGCAAGGCAGGTGCTATTATTGTCACTATTTTACATATGAGAAAACTGGGGCAGGTAGAAATTAAGCAACTTGCCCAGGGTCACACACCTAGTTTCTGAGGCTGGTTTTGAACTCTGCTCTTTGGACTCTTTCCCCTACACCACCTAGCTGCCTCTGGAGGGCACGTTCCAGGAGCCAAGGACAACCACTGTAATGGACCGTCTTGTGCTAAGGACAAAAAGAAGGCCAGACTGGCCCAGGGGAGAGCGGAGGAAAGGGAGCAAGGTGGCTAGGTTGTGAAGGCTTTAAAAGGTAAGACTGTACGGTTTCTTTGCTTCTCCACTAAACAGCCTAGCACACAGTAGCTGCTTAAGATATTTGTTGATTCTTACTTTATTTATTGCTTCAGTAGAAGGTAAAAGTGAAGCAGGAAGTATTGACTCATTCACCATTACTCCTATAGGTGGATGGGAAATGTTTTATTCATGTGTTCTGATTAAAATGAGATTGTGCTCACTGTCATGTAAAAATGACTTGTAGGGGTGGCTAGATGGCTCAGTAAATAGAGCATCAGCCCTGGAGGAAGGAGGACCTGAGTTCAAATCCAACTTCAGACACTTAACACTTACTAGCTGTGTGCGATGTTGGCCAAGTCACTTAACTCCAATTGCCCTGCCTTCCCCCCAGCAAAAAAATAAAAATGACTTGTTGACCCTAAAGCACTTTATAAATGCCAGTATTCCTATTTCATATATTTTTTCTCCTAAGCCCAAATGCTGATAGACAAATTATGCAGAGAGAGGAGAGAGAAATTCAGGCTGGAGTGGTGGAAATGACATCAGGCAGCAATGAACTTTTCCAGCCTCTAGCGTTCCATAACAAAATTGTAAAATGTCTGATTTGGAAAGGATATGTAAGACCATACAAAGGCAAAAATAAAATAAAAAATTCAGTTCCTGCTCTCAAGGAGTATGCATTCTCATGGAGGAGACAACATGTAAATATCTTAGTACACAAGATAAATACAGAATATATGAGGATCATTAGAAACTCTAAGGTCCAGGAAATGGCTTCTGTAGAAGGTGGGATTTAAAGTGAGTCCTAAAGGAGGGCAGAAGAGTTGAAAGTCATGGAGCAGAGCATTCCAGGGCATGAGGACAGCCAGGGCAAAGGCATGACGATGGGAAATGGAGGAGGCTACAAGTAAGCCAGCGGGGCTAGATCGGAGTGTAACGGACAGGAAGTAGGCGTACAGAGTTTGGAAAGGTAGGAAAGGGCGGACTAAACTGTCTGGTGAATTGGAAACTAGGCCAGATTACTGCAAGTGATCAGGTAGCCATGGGACAAACCATGAAAGAAAGATTGTCAGGTAGGAACTGGGCAAGTGGGGAGTCATCTTGCCAGAGAGAAAATTCCCTCTCACTCTCTATGATCCCTAAACCCCAGAGAGAAAAGGAGTCCCTTACCAGGGAGAATGACTCCCTGACACTGGGTCAGTCTCTCTTTCATGATGTGTCACCTGGTGGTCTGACCCCATGCCATAGTCTGATAGATTCGGACCCACCGAGCTACTCAGCCTGTCATTTGTAAAAGTCCTAGTCATCACAATAATTCATAAAGCAGCATGCTATAGTGAAAAGAACACTCGCTCTGAAGATACAAGATCTAGGTCAAATCCTTACTACATAGGCAACCAAGTCACTGCCCCTGCCTTGGCCTCAGTTTCTTCATCTGAACTATATATTGCCTTTGTTCTCTCTTCTAAATCTGGATGTATAATCTTATGAGATGTCTATCACCTTCAGTTTGGGTTTGTTGTTTAGATATTCAGTCATGTCCGACTCTTCATGACTCCATGGACCATAGCACACCAGGCCTTTCTATCTTCCACTATCTCTTAAAGTCTGTCCAAGTTCATATTCATTGTTTCCATGACACTATCTATCCATCCCATCCTTTACCATTCCCTTTTCCTTTTGCCTTCAATCTCTCCCAATGTCAAGGTCTTTTCCAATGAGTCCAGTCCTCTTTTCATGTGGCCAAAGTATTTAAGCATCATCATTAGTATTGGACCTTCCCGTGAACAGCCTAAATTAAATTAATTGACTGATTTGATTCCTTTGCTATCCAAGGGACTCTCAAAAGTCTTCTCCAGAACCACAATTTGAAAGCATGAATTCTGCAGCACTCAGTTTCCCCTATCCTCTAAAACCTCTGATTCTAGTCCCTGACATGGGGGAAAACAGAATTCAGATGAAAGAGCTACCCTCAGAGGACAGGGAATACATTGCTTTTATATCTATTATTATTATTATTTTCATTAGTGATGTCCCCCACAATACTCACAATAGTTTTAGATACTTAGAAAATACTGGAAAAAAATACTTTCTGAATAATTAGTATCAATAGATATCCAGGACCCATTGGCAATAAGTGTGCCTGTTCTCTCAGTTTGGTCAATGAGAGGGGAACAGAAGCAGAATATGGTGGGAGTGGAGGGAGGGAAGTGTCAGCATTGAAGCAGGTCAGTGTGTAGGGAGACCTTGAGCTGGAAGAAATATATGGAACACAAAGTTCAAAGAGGATGTGTTGGAGCCTCTCCTGGGGCTAGGCTAAAAAGATCTTGTAAAACCGAAAAAAAAAAACATCTTCTAAAACCCGAAGGTAAAAGAAATTTCAGCACCAAGGGCAGAGCCACAATCTGGAGTGGAAGAGAGGGATGCAGAATAGGAAAAGCACAGAGAAATTGCAGGGGGAGAGGAAGAAAGGAGGAAGAGATGGATAGAGAGGGGGAAAAGGGAGAAAGGGAAAAGTGGGGTATAGGGAGGGAAAGGAGAAGGGAAGGGGACAAATACAGGGAGAAAGGAAGAGAGATAAAGAAAATAAATTTGTGAATGTATCTGGAAAATTATGGAGGGAGACAGAGGCTTGACATTCAGGGGCGATAGTTTGAGAGGATGCAAAGAGCAGCCTATCTCTCATACAGTTAACTGAAGAAGGGACATGAAAGCCCCAGTCAGGTGATTCTGAAGCAAATACTACTACTATTAAGTCAATAGAGAAGGCTTGAAATCCAGAAGAAAGAAAATTAAGAGCAGAAAAGATTTAGTAAGGAAGTATTTTAGAATCTCATATTTAGAATTGAAAGAGATCTCGGCAACCATCTAATCCATTCCCCTTATTTTACAGGTGAAGGAATGGAAGCCCAAGGCCATACCAGTAGTAAACCTAACAGTCATTCTAGTAAAGCTTGGCCTTTCCAGGGTTCACTAAAGACCTAGAAATTATATTTCTTCCCATATCAAGAATAAATTAAGTGATGGAGGAGCTGGAACTAGGAGGTGGATTTTCCATTACATTTGCAATCTTTAAAATTTTCTGGAAAGAGATATGGGGAGAGAACTGCAGGCGGAAAGTTGCAAAGAGTGAGTGGCAGTAGAAGCAGGAGAGCTGGGGGACACTTTCCAGGTGACTGATCATAATCCTAACTAAGTAGACGTACTACCCTCTCTGTTTCTCTCCCTTTTGTTTTATTGCCTGGTGTAATGGGAAGCATAGTTCATTACTAAGTGTTCCTATATTATCTTAAATTTTGCTTACTGGTTATTTCTATTTATAATAATGGTTTTCTAGATTAAAAAAAAGTAATTTTAATTGTGTGCTAAGTTAGAGTTTTGCTACAGAGTGTGATAGGTAGGGGAGAAAAGGGGAATTCTGGATAATTTATTTTGCCATCAACAACTTTCCAGTTTAGATTGTCTGGGGACACAGAATGTAATGGAATACTATTGTACTGTATGTGGATAGGCAGTTTGCAGATGGAAAAAGCAAAGCTAGGAAGAAAATGTCCTAAATCACTATTGCTTAGAAAAGTACAAATTAAACAACTTTAAGGTACCACCACACACCTTTCCCCTGTACTAAAATAGGTATGGTCAGGAAAAACAATCCCAGTCCCAAGGAGAGAGTGCTTTTCATCCAAGCTGTCCAACTCAGCATCTGACTCCATACTTTTCACTGTACCATGCTACCTCCTGGGACCTCAAGACTCTCATACCTAGAGCTAAAGCTTGACATAGGAGACCATAAAACATGAAACCCCAGAGCTTTCTCCCCAAGTTCCCCCAATTGGACCTCAAATTGGGTTAATTTCAAGAACAAAATCTGTTATAAAATGTTCAGTTTTATAAGGGTCAGGGGTAGCTGAATATCGCTTTAAGATACCTTTGAAAAATACCCACACCTGATGCCCTATAATTGATATGTAGATATGTCCCCTTAAGCTTTCTATGCTATTCTATTTTTCATATGTTGTTTCTCACAGTGTATAGAAATGGACATAAGTCTTAGGAAGTGCCATGGTATAATGGATAGAGTTCTGTATTTAGAGTTAAGAAGAACTGAGCTCAAATCCCACCAAAGACACTTATTATCTATATAAGCTTGGGCAAGTCTCTTAGGTTCAATTCTTCATCTATAAAGTAAGGGATTAGACTTAGATGGACTCTGCATTCCCTTCTAGTACTAAATCTATGATGTATGATCTTCCCTTCAACCCAAGATAAATGGCAGGTAATCTAGTCAAATAGAGAGGGGCAAGAGCAAAAGCAGATGGAGGGAGGAAGAATAGGAGGGAGGAATAGAGCTCCATGCCATTTACAGCACGCTTACCCACTATGGTAGAACCCATAGCATGTACAATAGCCCTTCCTTCTAATCCCAGGCTTACAACCGTCTCTTTATGTCCACAAATTTCAATAGATATGTACTATATCATAAATATGACACTTCAAATCCAGGTCAACCCCAGCAAGTGAGGGCAGGATCGCTCAAAGCACAAAAATATGGCTGAGTAACTCAAGTTGACACATTCTTTGAAGAGTCATAGGAATGTTAAAGAGTTCAGAGCTAAAAGAGACCTGTGAGGTCAATTCAACTCCCTCCATAAATCAGAGTAGTTCACCAAACAAAGTATTTATAAATATCAATCACCTTTCATAGACTCCTCTTTGACAGACATTAGACTGAAAGATCAAAGGAATGCCATAGACAAAATGTTCATCTGAAAAAGTCTCTAATGAGATTCTTATAAATAAGGAGCTGAAATCTGAGCTAGATCCATCGGGTCAGACTCAAATAGAAATAGGGCCACTAATCCATACATAAGGACACCTGCAGGCCACACACTGATTTCATTTTTAAATGTGATATTATCTGCGTTGTATTTTTATTTAGTTTGTTAACTATTTCCCAGTTAGATCTTAATCTGACTTGGAGGCAGGAATGTTGTGGGCCTTGTGGGACCTGATTGCCACATGTTTTACACCTCTGTGCTACATAATAACAAAGTTAGGTGTACCCAGAACTAATTGAATAGGACAAAAAGAGTAGAAACAAATGAATTAATATTGATCAGGACAGATATCTCTAGTAGAATATCCCAGGAATCTGTCTTTGGTTTGTACTGCTCAATATTTGGTTGAAGGTATGGGATGATGTCATTATCAAAATTGCAAATGATTACAAAGCTGAAAGGGCCAGCTAAAACATCAGATGATGGGATTGGGATCCAAAAAAGATTTTAACTAGAGGGAACAGTGGGTTGAATATAATAATATGAAACTATGGGGGGAAATAGAAAGTAGTTCAGCTCCAAAACCCATTTATGCAAGTGAATATATGACTAGACAAAAGTTGATGTGAAAAACATATATTGGAGATATTAGGTGACCAGAAGCTCAATTTGAATCAACACTGTGACATAGCTAGCAAAAATAAAGCACTAAAATTTTAGGTTAATTTAACAAAAGTATAGTGTCCAGAATAAAAAAAGTGAAAGTACCTCTAAGCTTTTATAGCCAGAGCACATGCAATGACAGTGAAGAGTTTGGGGAAGGTAAAGGAATAGATGATGGAAACTTAGTAAAAAGCACATTGGATCGGGAGCCAAATGACCTCATTTCAAATTCCAATTTTATCATGGCATAGATACATGATCTTGGGAAAATAATCTTCTTGGGCCTCTGTTTTGTTTGTTTGTTTATTTAAGCACCATGAAAACTTTGGGAATTGTTGTGGGATAATGTCCCTTTTAAAAAAAAAATTATAGTATTTTATCTTTTCTAATTACATGTAAAGACAATTTTTAATATTCTTTTTTTTGAGTTCCAAATTTTCTCCCTCCCTCCTCTTCCCTCTCCCTATAGCAGTAAGCAATTTGATATAGGTTAAATATGTGCAATCACATAAACATTTCCATATTAGTTATGTTGTGAAAGAAGAAATAGACGAAAAAGAAAAAAAAATTTTAAGTAAAAGTGGTATGCTTCCATCTGTATCCAGACTACAACGGTTCTTTCCCAAGATATAGACAGAAGTTTCCCTCTCAGGTCCTTTGGAATTGTCTTGGCTCATTGTATTGCTGAGGAGAACTAAGTTATTCATATTTGATCATTGAACAATGTTGCTGTTACTGTGTATGGTATTCTTATTTTCTTTGCATCAGTTCATATAAGTCTTTCTAGGTTTTTCTGAAATCTGTCTGCTCATTATTTCTTACAGTACAATAGTATTCCATTACATTCATATACCACAACTTATTCAGTCATTCCCAACTTAATGGGTATCCCCTCAATTTCCAACTTTTGTCACCACAAAAAGAGCTATCACAAATAGTTTTGTACATGTATGTACTTTTCCCTGTTTTATGATCTCTTTGGGATCCAGACCTAGCAGTGGTATTGCTGGAACAAAGGGTATACACAGTTTGCCCTGTGGGTATAGTCCCAAATTGCTCTCCAGAATGGTTAGATCAGTTCACAACTCCACCAACAATGCATTGTACCCAATTTTCCTCCAACATTTATCATTTTCCTTTTCTGTCATATTAGACAATCTGAAAGATGTGTGGTGGTACCTTAAAGTTGTTTTAATTTGTACTTTTCTAAGCAATAGTGATTTAGGATATTTTCTTCCTAGCTTTGCTTTCTTCATCTACAAACTACCTAATCATATCTATTTTGACCATTTGTCAATTGGGTAATGACTTGCATTTTTATAAATTTGGCTCAGTTATCTACATATTTGAGAAATGAGAGTTTCTGTTTTCTTATCTGCAAAATGATGAATTTGAACTTGATCTCAAAGATTTCTTCCTACTCTTAAGACTGTGTGATTCTATGAAGCATTGAGTTCAGATCTGAGTACTTCATCTTAAAAGAGATTTTAACAGAGATCCAAGTAACCAAAGAGGAATCTGGAAGAAAAGTGAACAGTGAGAAACAAGGTGGATAATTAGAGTTAATTAGACAATTGGATTGACTTTGACTTGGGGTGAGACAGCATGGAGCTATTTACCAATTAAAGGCACTTGAGCAAATAGCTGTCATCCTGTCAAGAGAAAAGATGATGCCTACAATAAAGAAATGAAGCTTCACTTGAGCATCTCTATGGCAATCAGGCAGTCTGACACGGCAGTTAGCCATGATGGCTATCCAAGAAAGCTATGAAAAAGAAGACAAAGTATGAAGAATCTCATTTAGGCAAATTTGAAAAACAAGAAGATTGGTGCAGAAATCTTAGGGAGAAAATAATGTTTGCTCTTTTACCAAAACACGCAGATAGGAAAAAGGCAACTTGATCTCTGACCTAGAAAAGACTAAAAGGGATAGAGGAATTCCAACACTTCAGTGGATCTATGATCTCACTGATGTGGATGTTCCCTCCACTCACATGCAAATCTCGGGTAGTTTTTCATTGCTAAGGACATTTGATTATGGAACATTCAGAAGTAATCGATTTTAGATTTAACAGATGGCTAATAAAATGATGTTGGAGAATGAAATGTAGATTTCTGGGCAATGGAGGAAAAATGAGCTCTTGGTCAGGGATGGAACCCACTTAACAAGAGCTGGTAAAATTGTATTTGCCTGTAGTCTTACATATTTGATGAAGAGGGAGGAGAGAGAGATAATTCATACACAGATCTTCTATCTACGATAATATGATGAAAAGAATTAGCAATTAAGAGTAAGAGAAAAAAGGACCTATCATTCATAAGAAACAATTTCCAAAAAGAAAGTTACAATAAAATCTATGATCTTATATGGTTACATATGTGTGGGTCAGAGACCACCGACTTAAATAAAATAGGAAAACTTCTCAAGGTGAAAACAAAAAGGAATTTTATTACAATCTCATGAGAAAGGGCATCTCTGCTCCCATCAGGCATCAGGCAAGAGAGGCGATTTGCAGAAAGCAAGCACATGGTTGCAAGCACCTCCCTAACGCAGAAATCTCCCAACCCCCAACTGGCCTTCACTGCCATTGGTGGAGAGGCAGGCTCACAATCTAAGCATGGGAATCTACCTCAGAGACAAAGAACACAGAAATGTGTAGGTGTCCAATGTAAAGCCAGGAAAGCAGTTTTGTCCTTATTTGGCATATCTTGTGCTGAGGTGGCACTGGGGAGGGTCCCTAAGTCCCAGATTCCTGTAAAGTTAGGTGACTTCTAAACTAGTGGATGCTGAAGCCACTCTAAATTTGAGAAGTATTCACTTGGTTTTCTTACCTCACTCATCCCCAAACTAAAAAAGCCTCTCAATAGATAATTCAGTCAATTGTATTAATGCCCAATAGCTCTTACATTACATTGAAATACACAATGACCCCATATATATGGGGAAACGATACTGAACTTAGTTACAAAGTATGAAGAAGAAATAAGAATGTAGTAGGATGTTCAGAACAGGGAAACTTCACTGCAAGTTATCCCTCACAGTAGGAACCCACCACTTGTGGAGGCAGTCCATCCCACTTGTGGAAGCTGTAGTTGTTAGCTTCAAGTCTTAATTTGTCTCTCTGTAATTTTCCCCCACTGCATAAAGTTCTTTTCTCTGGGGCCAAGCAGAACAGATCTACATCCTCTTCCACGTGAAGACCTTCAAATATTGGAACACAACTATCATGTCCCTCTTGAGACTCCTCTTCTCTAATTTAAACATTCATGGTTCCTAAGTTGATCCTCATGTGGAATAGACTCAAGGCTTTCCAACTTCTTGTGTGGCCTCATCTGGAAACACTCCATCTTACCAATATCCTTAAATTGTGATACCCAGGACTGAACACACAACTTGTTGTGGTATGTGGTACTCTGCTATACAGAGAACATAGAGACTATCACATCCTTATTCCCTCCCTGACTCCCTTTAAGTCCCAACTAAAACCTATCTTTTACAGGAAGTCTTTCCTAACCCCTCTTAAGTCTAGTGCATTTCCTCTGTTGATTATTTTGCTATTTATCCTCCATGTAGCTTGCTTTGTATATATTTGCTTACTGTTGTCTCCCTGATTAGATTGCAAGCTTCTTGAGGGCAGGGACTGTCTTTTGGCTCTTTTGGTATCCCTGGTACTTAGCATAGTGTCCGGCACATAATAGGCAGTTAATTGATAGCACAAAGAAGGGTTTGATTGATTGATTGAAGTAGGAAGAGCAGTTGATTCATTATTGACTTGTTTTAAAGATAATTTCCTACTTCAAAAGGTTAAGGAAGAAACAAAAGAAACTAATGGTTTGGACCTGATCCTGACAGGAGATACTGAAAGCAGAAATAATGGAAATCATCGTGGAAAATTCTATCATAGAGTTCATGATGGAAAAGGAGGAGAAAGTCAGCAGTAGTCTGAAATTCATACTAGATTTTTGGAGAGCACATGTCAAATGACTCAAGATAAGTAGTAACCAATGTCCCAGTATTATATAGGAAGAATCTAGTTCTCAAGAGTAAAATACTAAAGACATAAATATCTTTCCAATGAGAAGAAAAAGAGGATGCTACCTAAATGTGGGTTCACCAACTCAGATTTTTAAAAGACATGTATGAAAGATGCAGCCAGTGAAGGGTATACTGGTAAATGTTTAACAACTGACTCTCAGAGAAAGAAATATACTACAGGAAACACTTTTCATTTTCATCTGTATTATTAATGTTTTTTCTATCACTTCCTTAAGTCTGGACAATCAACAAAACAATACATCAAGTCTTGGTTTATAGTATTTGCCTTTTGCAATTGCCAAGGTGTAAATGCTTACACCAAATATTTTACAATCTTCTTGGGAACCAGTTCAAAGTGGTTCCAGCTCACCTCTGCAAGCAATGGAAGGTAACTAAGGATTAATAGAGAATAGCAAGTCCCTATGAAAATAGTATTAGAGCTCAAAAACCTAAAATGGGCTGATAATGATAAACCCGAGCAGAAGCATGTTTTTGCATTAAGTTGGTGCATGAAGAGGATCAGAGGAGGAATTAGGACCACTGTTCAGAGTGACTGAGATCATAACAGAACTGAAATTTTGCACTAGAAAGGACCTCAGAGGGGCATCTAGGTAGCACAGTGAATAGAGAACCAGCCCTGGAGTCAGGAGAACCTGAGTTCAAATCTGGCCTCAGACACAACACTTACTAGCTGTGTGACCTTGAGCAAGTCACTTAATCTTAACTGCCCTGCCTTCCCCCCTCCAAAAAGACCAAAAAAAAAAAAAAAAGAGGAAAGGACCTCAGAAGCCCTCTAATTCAAACCCTTCATTTGACATATGAGGGAACCTAAGCCCAAGAAAGTTCAGCAACTTGTCCAGCACCATACAGGTAGTAAGCATCAGAGGAAGGATTTCAATCTCAATTGTCAGACTTCAGAACCATCACACTTTCTCTAACTTTGCTTATTTTATGTTCCAAAGAGAATATTTTTGTCTGATAAGAACAGAATAAAAATAATTCACAGGAGATAAATAAGGTGGTAAGAGAATAACTATCTGGCCTAAGGAAGCTCAAGTTGTCAATCACAGATAAATTATATCCAAAAAAACAAAAGAATTAGTAGATATGATTATGGAGTTACCAATGGTGATCTTACAAAGGGCATAGAGAACAGAAGTTAAAAAAAAACCTGAGAGACTAGAAATGTCACGAGCCTAAAAAAGTAAAATGTTCTTTTGAAAAAAAAAGGAAAGAAGAAATAGAAATTCTTCAAACTAATATTCCAGACAAAATTATAGAAGGCATTTTTTAAAAGGATGGTTTGTAGGCATTTAAAAAGGGAGACAAGGATCAATAGAAACTAGCATGGCTTCACCAAGAGAACTTTGTTTCCTTTTTAACAGGATTACTAAACTAATTGCTACAGGAGATCACATATTTGCAGTGAGAGTTTGCCAGCAAAAATAATGATAAAATTAATCTCTAGAGCACAAAGTCCATACTCTGAGTGACAGTATTATTTTTAATTTTTTAAAATGCTTTACAGGCCTTCAGTCCACTGAACCAAACAGAATCCAAAAAGCCCAGAAAGTATATAACCAAAGGAAATACCCAACTGACCCATGGAAGAGCTGTTAGAAAAGACAGACAGACAGACAGACAGATAGATAGATAGATGGATGGATGGATGGATAGATGGATAGATAGACTGAATAAGTAACAGGAAAAATAATTGTCTCTTGAATATGAACTGTGCTTGATATTTTTCCAAATGCTTTCGTATACATTATCCCATTATTCATATGATACCTCTTGAGGGTCAGGAAGGAAGACTTCCCTGTAGGCTTTTAGGAAAAGACAGGATGACTACCTGGATGTGTTGTGGAGAAGATTCTTATTCTCACACAGTTGACTGCATGACCTCTCCACAGCCCCATGGCTCTGAGAAATGCACAGGAGCTATTTTATCTGAAATTTAGAGATGAGTACACTGAGACTCAGATTTGTGTAACATCAAATAAATGAATGAATGAATTACTGGGATAGGGTTAAAACCCACATCGCCTGACTTCTGGTTCACTACAAAATTGTCTATGTTATCAATCAATAAGCTTTATCAAGCACCTACTGTGTGTCAGGCACAGTGCTAGGCACTGGGGTTGTAATTATCAAAAAAAAAAGAAAGAATCCCCATTTTTTTTTTTTTTTGCTTTTTGGAGGGCAATTGGAATTAAGTGACTTGCCCAAGATTACACGACTAGTTTTTGTGTTAAATTTTGTGTTAAAAGTCTGAGGCCGGATTCAAACTCAGGTCCTCCTGACTCCAGGGCTGGTATTCTGTTCACTGCTCCACCTAGCTGTCCCAAGAACCCCACTCTTTTGTTTTTCTTTTTAATGTTTTATTAACTTCTGATTTACATCATTCGTTTCCGCCAGATTTTGAGTTACAAATTTTCTCCCCGTTTTTCCCCTACCCACCACCCCAAAATAGCAGTCCCACAGGATATCCCCTCTTCCAATCTGCTCTCTCCCATATTTTCTCCCATACCCCTTTCAACCTTTCCAGTGGATCTCTATGCCTCAGTGCCTGTATATCTTATTTCCCAATTACATGTAAGATAGCATTAATAATAGTGTATACACAAACACACATATACATATATATATATATGTATTTGAATATTTGATTTTAAAACTTTGAATTCCAGATTCATTCCCTTCCTTCCTTGTCACCAACCCTAACTGGGAAGATAAGCAGTTCAGTATAGGTTGTACATGTGTGGCTAATGCAAAACAATAACATAGTAGATATATTGTAAAAGACTGACTATATTTCCCTCCCTCCTATCCCACCTCCCACTTGTTCTATTCCCTACTTTGATCCCATCCCTTTTCAAAAGTGGGTGCTTCCAACTTCCGTCCCCCCCCAGCCTGCCCTCCCTTCCATCATCCCCCCTCTCATCCCCTTCCCCCCCTACTCTCCTGAAGGGTGAGATACCCTATTTAGTGTGTATTTCATTCCCTCCTCAAGTCAAATTCAATGGGAATAAGGTTGATGCATTCCCTTTTGCCTTCCTATTCTTCCCCTCCATTGTAACCATTTTCCCTTGCCTCTTCTGTATGAGATAGTTTATCCCAATCTGTCTCTCCCCATCTCCTCTCATCATATTCCTCTCACCTCTTAATTACACTTTTTATGTATCATCCCTTCCTGTTAAATGGGTCCTGTGCCCTCTACCTATGTATACCTGTAAACATATATACACACATTCACATATGTATTCATATGCCCATATGCTCTCCTATATAGACATATATATATAT